>NC_142814.1:51672190-51837563 GCF_049724085.1 Artemia sp. Qi Xiang Cuo
CTGTATGTCGTTGTTCAAATTATTATAAAGAACGAATATAAAGTTATTATAAAAGACTATTCGATATATAAAACAGTTTGACGTAACAAACTGTAGGTTAAGAGAGACTCGTCTCAATATTAACCAAATCTATAAAAACGGAATTTTAATAGCAATAGATACATCCAAAATATTTGATTTTTATTCTGATTTTAAATATATATTTTTTATCGAGTTTATTCACTTCGATCAAAAGTTAGGAACCTGAGGAAATTCGCCTTTTTATCAAAAAAGGGAGAAACGACCTGCAAAAGTCATAGAATTTTAATGAAAACCACGCCATCAGATTCAGCGTATCAGGAAACCCTATTGTAGAGGTTTGAAGCTCTTATCCGCAAAAATGTAAAATTTAGCATTTTTTGCTAGAAGAGAGGTCACAGATGCTTTTTTATTTGTTTGTATTTTTTTTAACGGGGTGATCGTGTCGACCCAGAGGTCCTAGAATCTTAGAAGAGGTCTTATTTGAATAGACATTAAAAGTTGTAGTGCCTTTTTTAATCAAAAACAAATAATTAAAATAGAATCGCTTTTTAAAAAACTGCATCTTTTATGTCTTTTCACACTGCAGTCTTTTCAAAGATATTTGATTTTTTTTACTACATAAGGATCCTGCCAAAGTTTGATCAATGATTCAATAATCGTTGGTTGTAGCAAGGTCGTCTATTATTATTCCAATTAAGAAAAGGCCATAGGATTTTTCCTGTTTGTAAGCATCAAAATGTTCGTGGTAACAAAATTTATAGTAAGAGCGACTCGTTTCAATAGAAACCAAAACACTAAAAAACCGGAATTTTAATATCAATAGATACATAAAAAGAATTCGAATTTTATTTTTATCTGCAGAATTGTAGAACTTTGTATTTTTTTCTCCTATCGGCAAGAAAAGAATCATGCAAGAAGAAAGATCACGGATGCGTGTTTATTTTTCCGGGTTGCAGCGGTAGCTAGCCACCTAGTAAGAGACGATCACGTCCAATGTTAAGAAAGATAAAAACCCATAACTCCTAAAAAAAGATTCAGATCAAAACAAGAAGCAAACTATTAGAACCACCTTGTCCAAAACTTCTATATAACAAACTTACCGTCCTTGGCTTGAATAACAAAGAAAATATATTTGCTTGAAAATCAAGAAAATTGACTTTAACCACGTTATTCTCCACAAATGGCATCTTTTTTTCTTTCTTCTTTTCCACAGATAGCTTGGCACTGGAACATCGTAGAAAGTTGTTCAATGCCTCATTTTTAAGGAAATTAATTGGGTTAAAAACTTTTTGTAACTACAACAAATTATTTTTAAAAAAGGATAAATTTTTCCAATAGAAACTGTATTTTTGATGTCTTTTCATACTGCTGTTTTTTCAAAAATATTTTATTTTTGAAGCAATCAAACAGTTCGTGGTAAAGTTGTACTTAAACTTCATATTCAATAGATAGCTTGGCACTGGAATTATAATAAATAACAACCTCTTGCCCATATTAATTTATATTTAAGTTACTAAATTTAGCAAGGAGGTAGCTAAACCGAGTTTCTTTCTTAAACTTTAAATTTAACATATACTACTTTAAATTCAATATATTAAAAATTCTCTCCAGCGGACAATCGAACCCCAGTCCTCCGTGTGACAGACAAGTGCCACTCTAGTATCAGAGAATTATAATATAAAAGCTACATATGAGTCTTGATATTAATGTTCATTAATACATCTTTGTGCATGTTAATTTTTGCATGTTAGTAACTGAAACTCTAAAAAACAACATTTTGATGCCAGTAAATAGCAAATACATCAAAAGAATTAGATTTTTAGGTTGATTTTAAATTTACAAGTTTCATGAAGTTTCGTTTTGCCCATTAAAAGTTATGAGCCTTAGAAAATTTACCTTTCTTCAAAAAAATACATCCGAGCAATAATTTGAATCATTTGGTTCAAACTAACAAAACACCTTAAAATTTTAAAATTAGTTTGATTTTTGGTTAGATTCTAACTACCCAACTCAATTTTTATTTTATTTTAGTTTTCAGTTCAAATTTGCTAAAGTCATTATGTAAACTGCAAAAATATTTATTGTATCTTAGAAATAACTTTAATCTAATAATTAAAACTAGAAAAACACCATAAAATTTAAAATTCAGTTTAAGTTTTGTTAGTTTCTCGCTACTCAACCCCTGACTTAAGTAATAACCGAACAGAATTGAATACACAATGGACGTTCAAAACAAATTGAAACAACAAATACCAAGGTAAACCAAGAGTGTGCTTCAAATCAGAACAAATTCAATTAGGTTTACTACGTTTTCAAAAAGCTAGAAGGTGTTTCTACCAATACCGAGCCTCAAAAAATTACTTATACTTTTCCGCGTTATCTTGGACCATTAGTTTTGGAAGATATAAAACTTGCAGAAAAATCAAACCTCCTATGAACAAAACGAGCTGTTGGGTCACAATTTAAAATTCCATAAATCAAATTATGGAGAACCTGAGCAGCACTTGCCCATATTAAATAAGATGTATAAAACCGAATGATAGCAAGGAGGCATTTAAATTTTTATCCCCATAGTTTTGCAGCAGCTACGAGCATGTATTTTGAAATACATGCAGACCAAAGTATGTTGTCGTGCCCGAAAGATTACCCAATTGGAAAAATTACGAAAGAATCTATTGTAGAAAGTAGTGTTATTATTCAAAAAAGTTGGTTAGGTTATCGTCAAAAAAAACCTTTATAGTCAGCTTAAAAAACGACCATTTTCATCCAAGCTTAGGTCCGTTGACATTTTGCCCGTGCTAAAGCACTAGCTCTTTGACAAAATTAAGCTGCAGTAAAAATCTAGTGCCATATTCATGGTTGGCTCTCTCGACGAAAGTACAGTCAAATAAGTTCAAAGATTATACGTTTGCAACCCTATATTCGTAGTTTTTTTAGTCACACAGGAATTGTTGAGAAGAAAACAGGCTGAAAAAGTAACAGTGAATCAGACAAATGAAAGAATGTTTTAGTTTCTACTATGGGGCAAGATCGTCTTTTACTACTTTGCTAGCTATAGCTACAACCTTTATTATTCATGCTAATAAAGTGTAGTATTTTTGAGTCTAGTTGAAATGTACTGTATTTTGGAAATTTCTTTTTTCTTGGGGGGGGGGAGTTCAGCGTTTATTTACATAAAAAGGTAATCGAATCCGAAAGCAACAGGACATGCAAGGTACGACAAAAATCGCTGAACATTTAAATAAATTTACACTAAAAACATATTTATCTTTTTCAGATACGAAAATAGACTCGAAAAAAAAAGACAAATTGACGACAAAAACTAGGGTTTATTTGGGTTTTCCTTGTTTAGCAACTGCTTCCATAGCTTTGTACACGGTTTCCTCATCACCAAGAAATTGCATAGATTTAATCGCTTTCAAATTGTCATTAAGTTCATAAACGAAAGGTCTGCAAGTTTATTCCCTTAATCGCATCATCAGACATTTGATCAAAGTGATCGATAATACCTCTTAGGCTATTTCCCTTAGCAGTAATAAGGATTTGCTTTCCTTACCTTCATTTGAAGAAAAATAACTTTATTCCAATATGGTAGCGTTCTTTTAATGGTTAGTTTCAAGGAGTCAAACTTTGGAAATTCTTCTTTTCTAGGTCCATCTTTGTACCTTGGATCTTCATGTATAACCTTGTAGAATTTACTTGACATTTCAAATGGTGGTTTGGGGTTGTAGAAACTGTGTCTCCATATTTGGACCTCCTTCTCCCCATAGATATTAGCCGTTTCTACTTTATTAAGACCAGTGAAGCCCCAATAGTGCCTTTACTTTAATCACCAAGTCATCTCAACGGGAAGGCTAAGCTGCTCAATTTTTTCAATAATGACTTGTGATACAGACACATAAAATATAATAAACACAAATAGAAAGGCAATAGTTTTATTATAACTTACACACTTAGGTGTACAGCAATGCTCACTTCAATTGACGGCAAATAATAACCAAGTCTCTATAATGACTGCATAATAATTTGAATCGCAATGCCTGATTGCTAATATAATTCTGCTCTAAATGATGCTGAATCTGATTTACGAATCTTCCAAAAAAGAACTTTTACAACACCATAAAGCTTGGTTTTGTCCTGCGTTCTAATTGACGACTCACAACTGGTATAGGTACTGAGGCGGGCCAAACCCTCCGTCCAATAAACTGTCTTAAATATTTTTGATGATTCAAACGTTCACACGGCTCTTATAATTTAAACTTCCTGAGAAACATTGTATCTGTAGCATCTTTTTTATTGCCCACTATCTTAGCGAAATCCAAAGCTGGATAGCGCCGTTCTTTGTCTGAGGCTAAACTGCAATTTTTCTCCTTGCTGATTAAGGACTTTTCTTTTTTTTTATTTTTTTTTTAAATTAAAAAAAAAATTAAAAAAAAATTAAAAACTTTTTTTTATTTAAAAAAATTTAAATAAGAATATTTTAAAAGCTAAAATAAAATGACGTAACGAGTTCATTGGATTGTAACGACAATTAAACTAATTTTGGAATTTTCTAGCTTGAAATAAAAAAATAAAATTATTGCTTATGCTCCATAAGTGTTTTTGCAGTTTACATAATAATTTTAGCAATCCTGAACTGAGAACTAAAATAAAATAAACTTATCTTGTTTACAGGTAAACGTGTATAAATATTTCATACACTTATTACTTCTTTTTTTTTATTCGAGAATTCTTTAATATTTACAAGGGTTATTCCATCCAATCTTAGGGCAATTTCCCCCTGGGTACACTTAAGGAAGTCGGTGCTATTATTTGTCCGAATGAGCTCTGATTTCTAAATTCCCAAAACCTAATAAGAAGACTAGCTTCCTTCTTTTTCACTCTGTTCATCACTAGTCCTCTTTCGTACAAGACTACAATACCATCAACACTAAAGCCATACATCAAATACTAATTAAATGAAAATCACAAAAAATTTTGAGAAATCTTGGACATTCAATGAAACACCTCTTGATCTTTAGTCTTCCTTAGACGATCTTCTAAAGACACTGACCAGTGCCTGTAACCTTAAAAATAGTTCCTTTCGAACCTTCACTGTAAATGTCTTGGCAATACATAATCCACTAAGAACTGCAAATAGAATATTATAGGCAAGAATAATGTAAAAATTTCCCAGCCATCGAATACGGCCAAAATCACCAAGTAAATCAAAATTTGTGATCCCTAGGGTTCTGGCAAGAAGTGGCAAGGCAGAGCTAAGAATAAGAACAAAACCACAGTTCAATATGATGTGGGTTATAGGCGTGTTCATTTTCCTTGGTCGAATTTTCTTGATCGAAGGTAATGTATATAATCCAACTAAAGTGGTAGCCATCAAATAAAATATTATAAGGATTTTAAGGTAGGCACCAGTAGATCCGAGGACCGACAACGAACTTATCCCCAATGCAAAATGCTCCTGAGTAGACTGAGGAAGAGATTTAATTCCAACCAATAATTGTAAGGTGTTTAATGTAACGAGCAGAATGGTAACTGTTGTAAAAGTAAACAAACCAATCATCGCAAGGGGATAGAATAGGTTTCTTGTTATTCGTCCAGACTTTTTGTGCTTCTCTAATCTTGTAATATCTTCTTTGACTAGTTTAATCTTCTTCTTCAATTCGTCAAGATATGTTCCGCGCTGAATAAAAACAGCGGAGTGCATTCCGCTCATTAATTGTTTACTAAATGAAGATCGTGTCACTTTAGTCGAATAGTATAAATTTTCGTCAGTATAATAAACAGCTTACTTTCTTTGTAAACTGGCCATTTCAAATCTGGCAACGTTTAAATCATCGTCCAGATCACGTAAGAAATAAGGCTTCTCAAGCAAATTACTCACTACTGTAAATAAATGAGCTAAACCAACCAGTGTACAGAGCAACAGCATCAGAACACCACAGAATGAAACACAGGAATACAAAAATAGTAAGTATGAGTGCCACATGTTAAAAGGCAGATCAAATGTCGCTTGACTTCTATCCATTAGACCTGACAGTGTCACGACCAGACCCATCACAATTAGAGAGATTAGCACGAGCAATAGGAGAGTTTATAGGACTCGTGCTGTAATGCCCTTTCGATGAGGTAAGCCTTCAGATTCAATGAAGAAATAAGCAAACGGGAGAAGGACAAAAAGGGATCCATTCGAGGATAGAAATATCAAATTCCATAAGCTGTGGATCAGGTCAGTGTTTAGCCACTGTACATAGTAGCTGTTGGGATATTGTACAACTATTTCATTGCTGGCAATCGATAGTGGCAGTAAAAGAGCGGATGCTATCGATACGGCCAATGAAAATGAGGATAACCCTAAACTGATTCTGTAAACAATAGCTTCATCAGCATCAGTAGCAAGATCTTCATCTTTAGCTCTTTTCTTGAAATGACTAATTATGCCATAGCTAAGAAGATACAGGCCAGAGAAAAACAGAAAGTTGATAATTAAAATCCTGACATTATTATGAAAAATCTTTTCTTGCACAGTCGTGTAGTATTAATCATGAAAATACAAGAATAAAAATATACCTTTTTCATTCCCACAAGATTTTTAATATTACTTTGAATTAATTATTAAATGAAGTATTAAGTGAAACAAATTTTTTTTAATTTTATGGTATTTTTCTAGTTTTAACTAAAATCTTAAAATTGTTGATATGACACCATGAATATTTTTGCAGTTAACAAAATAACTTTAGCAATCCTGAACTGAAAACTAAAATAAAAATGAATTTTTTTCTACAGAAATAAAGTACAACATAATTGTGATAAGCACTTGATGAGTCGAGCCAAAAAAGTTTGGTTCCCGCAAATTTTTGTTGGAGGCAAGCAGATGTTAACAATATTTGCTACTACAAAGCAATAGAAAAATGTAATTTTTCTTAAAAAATGATTTTGTTTTGAAATTGTTTTTGTTAATTATGAAAGGCTTTTAAATAGGTCAATTTTTTTAATGAGCCATTAAAAAGCTCTCTATTACACTCCAGCAAGTTAGCTGAGGAGAAAAAAAACCGGAAAGAGTAATTACAATCTAACAAAAAATAAAAATATTTTAAAAATTTACAGGTTTTTTTCTAGTTTTAGTTAAAAAATTAAAATTATTGCTCGGACACCATAATTATTTTTGCAGTTTAAATAATAACCTTAGCAATCTTGAACTGAGAACTAAAATAAAATAAAATCAACTTGTATAAAGATAAAGATAAATATTGCATTCACTTATTACTTCTTAAATGACGTAATAAGCGAAACTAATTTAACGATTTTCAGGTATTTTTGAAGTTTTAATTAAAAAACTAAAATTATTGCACAGCAACCATGAATACTTTTGTAGTTTACATATTAACTTGAGTGATCCTGAACTGAAAACCTAAGTAAAAGAAAATTATCTTGTCGAAAGAAAAACGTATATAATTATTGCATTCACTTATAATGTCTTATATGACGTTAAAAGTGTAACTAGATTTAAAATTTTCAGGTATTTTTCTAGTTTTAATTAAAAAATTAAAGATATTGCTCAGACACCAAAAATATTTTTACAGTTGACACTATAACTTTAGTGATCCTGAACTGAGAACTAAAATTTAAAAATGTTCTTGAAAATGTTTGACGCAGGTCGACAAAAATGTTTGTCAGCCTGAGGCTTCTCTAAAAATTCTTGTAGAATTTTACTACTTTGTTTATAATATTGTGAAAATAAAGAAAAAGCTAAAATATAGCTAAAATAAAATAAAGCTAAAGTAAAGCAAAATCAAATAAAGCCAAAATAAATGACGTAACGAGATCATTGAATCAAAACGAAAATTAAAATAATTTTTAAATTTTCTAGTATTTTTCTTGTTTGAATTAAAAAAATAAAGTTATTGCTCAGATATTTTTGCAGTTCACATAATAACTTTAGCAATCCTGAACTAAAATTAAATACAATTATATTGCCAATAGATAAAAGTGCATAAATATTGCATTTACTTATTACTTCTTATATGACGTAATAATTGAGACTAATTTAAAAATTTTCAGGTATTTTTTAAGTTTTATTAAAAAAATTTAATCATTGCTCAGACATCTGAAATAATTTTATAGTTTACATAATAGCTTTAGCAATCCTGAACTGAGAACTAAAATTAAAAAATGTTCTCAAAAATGTTTGATACGGGTTGACGAAAATGTTTTGATTCGTCAACCTGCGGCTTCTATCAATCTTGTAGAATTTGAGTATTTTGTCTGATATTTTTCTCATCTGTTTCTTACGAGGAAAATTGTCTGTCATGTATCTTTTCAGCATATTGTAAACAGTAACCTTTTCAGTTTGATTTCTACGATACAAGTCATCACTCCTGCATTTGTTTCTTTTTTTAGAAGAAACTGATTTGATGTAATATTGACGATACTCTTCATTATCTCTGTATATGATTTTCTCCAGATTGATTCAGACTTGATAATTTACAGGCGATAAGGCTCATCATCTATGTGTTTGTCTTTCACAGGTTCTGATGATGATTTGATGTAATTTTGACGGTACTCTTCGTTCTCCCTGTATTTAATGTTTTTCCAGATTGATGCAGACTTGATATTATTAAGGCGATAAGCCTCGCCATTTACGTATTTGATTTTTCTTCGGATTGATGCAGACCTGATAGTATTTAGGAGATAAGCCTCATCATTTCTGTATTTGTCCGTCACATGTTCTGACGATGATTCGATGTAATTTTAACGGTAACCTTCCTTATCTCCGCATTTGATGTTTCTCTGAACTAGTTTAGACTTGATGGTATTTGGGCGATAATCCTCATCATTTCTGTATTTGTCCTATGATAAACTGATGCAATTGTTACGAAACTAGTGAAACTCAGAGAGGAAAGAAAATAACAAAATGAAAAATAAAATCAATGAACGTGAAAAAAACGAAGATTTTGTCAGCCAGTGGCGAACCCTAAAGAAGAAGAAATAAGTAAATATTTCGACAAGGACCTCCACCGAGTCATCGTCAGTACTAAACAAAAAAGAAAGACAACAAAAAGATACCAACGAAAATATAACTTTTTGAAGTTTACTTAACAACGACAGAACAAAAACTAAATAAGAACCAGGTTGGAATCAATGAAAAAGAAATTTACTAAGATGATTTAGCAATAATCCTTTGTTTGCTGTTCCCCTTTTTTTAGTGTACTTCTTTTTTTAATATGACTATTCTTACGAGTTATGGGTAATTTTAGTTTTTACTATGGAGTGTGATCGTCTCTTACTAGGTGGCTAGCTACCGCTGCAACCCGTATTATTAATACTATTAAAGTGTAGTAATTTTGAGTCCAGTGGAAATCTGTACTATTTTGGTAAATATTTTTTTTGGGAAGCTCTTGGTTCCTTGACATACAACTGTGTTCGAGTTTCTTTCTTAAATTTTAAATTTAAGAGATGCTAATTCAAATTCAATATATTAAAACTTCTCTCCGGCGGACAATCGAACCCCAGTCCTCCAAGGGATAGACAGGTGCCACTGTACTATCAGGGAGTTATAATATAAAAGCTACATATGAGTCTTGATATTAATGTTCATTAATATATCTTTGTACATGTTAATTTGTGCATGTTAGTAACTGAAACTCTAAAAAACAAAATTTTGATGCCATTAAATAGTAAATACCTAAAAAAAATTCGATTTTTATGTTGATTTTAAATTTATATGTTTCATGAAGTTTTGTTTCGCCCATCAAAAGTTATGAGCCTTAGAAAATTTGCCTTTTTTCGAAAAAATACATAAAGGATCTATATAGTTCAATATAATACAGAATAATGAAGATGCAAAAGTATTTATGGTATACGAGCAATAATTTGAATCATTTAATTCAAACTAGAAAAATACCTCAAAATTTTGAAATTAGTTTGATTTTTAGTTAGGTTCTAACTACCCAATTCAATTTTTATTTTATTTTAGTTTTCAGTTCAAGACTAAAGTTGTTATGTAAACTGCATAAATATTTATTGTATCTTAGAAATAATTTTAATCTAATAATTAAAACTAGAAAAATACCTTTAAATTTAAAAATTAGTTTTAAGTTTTGTTAGTTTGTCGCTACTCAACCCGTGACTTAAGTAATAACCGAACAGAATTGAATATACAATGAATGTTCAAAACAAATTGAAACAACAAATACTAAGGTATACCAAGGGTGTGCTTCAAATCAGAACAAATTCAATTGGGTTTACTACGTTTTCAAAAAGCTAGAAGGTGTCTCTACCAATACCGAGCCTCAAAACATTACTGGTACTTTTCCCCGTTAACCTGGACCATTAGTTTTGGAAGATATAAAACTTGCAGAAAAATCAACCCTCCTATGAACAAAAAAAACTGTCGGGTCACAACTTAAAATTCCATAAGTCAATTAATGGAGAACCTGAGTAGCACCTGCCCATATTAAATAAGATGCATGAAACCGAACGATAGTAAGGAGGCATTTAATTTTGATCTCCATAGTGTTTTACAGCAGCTACGAGCATGTAGTATTATTGAAACAGTGTGTGTTTCTGCAGCTAAATTTCCTTCCCAAATGTCCTATGATCAGTTTATAAATCGATATTATCAGATATAATCTTTCAGGTATCAACACTTTTAATGTTTTAATTAAAATTTGAAAAATAACTGAAAATTTTAAAATTAGTTTTGTTTTTTTGCTAGGTTCTAACTACTCGTTTGCGTTTTTTCTCCTCAGTCTGCTCGGCACTCGAAAATAATAGAGAGCTAGCTGTTTAATGGCTTATTTGAAAGGAATTTCACTTATTTAAATGTTTTTCATAATTAAAACAAATATTTTCAAACACAAAATCATGATTTAAGAAAAACTGCACTATCCAATGTCTTTGTAGTAGAAAACATTATTAACATCTGCTTGCCACCTGGAACCAAACTTTTTTTTGGCTCACCTCAAAAAGTGCGTATCTCTATATTTTATTTTTTGGAGTATTTTTTTTATCATTTTTAATTTTAGTACTCAGTTCAGGGTCGCTAAAATTATTATGTCAACCGCGAAAACATTTATGGTGTCTGAGCAATAATTTTAATTTATAATTAAAACTAGAAAATACCTGAAAATTTTTTAATTAGTTTCACTTATTACGTCATTTAAGAAGTAATAAGTGAATGCAATATTTATATAGTTTTATCTGTCGACAAGATAACTGTTATTTACTTTAGTTTTCAGTGCAAGATTTCTAAATTTATTAAGTAAACTGGAAAAATATTTATGGTATATAAGCAATAACTTAAATTTTTTAATTCGAACTAGAAAAATACTAGGATATTTCAAAATTAGTTGATTAGGCATGGCAAAAGTTCATCAAACAAATAAAACTAATTTTTTGGCTTGTTTGATGTTCCTTTAACTAAAAATTGCATTCAGAAAGCCCATGCTGCTGGCCAGACTTTGAAAGAAAAATACTACCAATGTGATGCTGCTCATACATCAGTTTTGACTAGAGCCCAATATACCTTGAAAGTCATTCTTGAAGAAACTGAGCAGCCTAGCCTTTCCGTTGATAGGACTTGGCGATTAAAGTAAAGGCACCATTGGGGCTTGACTGGTCTTAATAAAGTAGAAATTGCTAATATTTATGGGAAGAATACTAATATTTATGGGAGGTCCAAATATGGAGGCACCTATGCCCGCCATTTTGAGTAGCCCAGTGTTAAGGAGTTGGTGAAAGGTATTTTCAGGTCCCTCATCAGGGACCTAAAAATTTCCTGTCTGGTAGATTTACTAGGAGACTCAATCCCTTCAATCCAAATGTCGGAAAGACTCAACCAAAGCAGAAGTCGCAAGAACTTTAGCAGCAACGTAAGCAGAATATCCAGGATGATCAGTCAAATTCACAGACTAACTAGCACTATTAAAACACTGAATTACAAATAAGCATATTAGTAATATAATTGATGAAATTACGAATACATCACATATTATAAATTAAAACAGTCTAGCAAACCTAGACTGTCAATCTAAAAAAAAATCTCAATCTAAAAAACAAAATGATTCTTTCACAAACTAACCAAAAATACGTACTGATTCTAAATTTGAAGTCTGCCACTCAGTCTCTTTCACATATTTGAGTTTTTTTTAGGTTAAATTTAAAGTTGTGGTAAAAATATGTTAATTGAGTAAATAGCAGCAAATGTGATCAGATACATCATATTTACACCTTTTTTGGCCTCGGCGGGGGGGGGGGGGTAGGGAAGTTGCCGTGTTGGAATTGCGGGCACACCTGTAGACATTACTAGGTAATATCAACTCAATAATATGATTTGGTAAATATTTATCCTTTGAAATACCTTCCCAGGACACACTTTAGCCTGTAGACCCATCCCTGAAAGTTTCATTTTCCTAACCTAACCCCTTTCCAAGATAGCCAGGAGTAGCTAAAGTAGAATTTTACCCTTGGATTATATAGATAAAATAATGGAATAAAATTAAAAAACAACTATTCTAGTCTTAATCTTAATAAAAGATCAGTTGTCAATAAAATACATTTTCTTGATTAAATACTCCTGTAGAAATTAAAATCAGCGCAAATTTCATCTATTTCTCCCCTGTTTTGCCCATGGAGGGCTAATTGTACTTGGGCCATCAATGCCCACCAATTTACTAGTTCAAGTGTTATAACCTAGGTAATCTTTGATCGCCTAGGTCGGCAATCAAAGATTTGCCAATCTGAAGTAGTAGGTTAAATATGTCACTCAGTTATATATTTCTATATGTTTCTATATATATATATATAGTTATATATTTCTGTATATAACTTAGATAGGCCTAGTCAGTGAGTTACACATATTTATAAGTAGTAGTATAAATATGTCACTGAGTTATATATTTATGTATATAAATTATATAGGCATAGTCAGTGAGTTAAACATATTTTAAGTAGTAGGCTAAATATGTCACTGAGTTATATATTTCTGTATATAACTTATATGCCTAGTCAGTGAGTTACAAATATTTATAAGTAGTAGGTTTAATATGTCACTCAGTTATATATTTCTGTATATAACTTATATAGGCCTAGTCTGTGAGTTACACATATTTATAAGTAGTAGGTTAAATATGTCACTTAGTTATATATTTCTGTATATAACTTATATAGGCCTAGTCAGTGAGTTATGTATATTTATAAGCAGTAGGTTAAATATGTCACTGAGTTATTGCCTTTGCAAAACAAAAGTGATCCGTTTATCTGATCTCCCCCAGGCCATTCAGCATGTCCCCAGGTGGCGATGGAGGAACGCTCTACAGATATATAGAGTACATACATAGGAGGCATGGACCAAGGGGGGGAACTTATCCCTGGGGGTCTATATTAGAAACTGGGAAACCCTTGCCTGTGGGCCATAAATAAAGGCAGAGGAGGAAGAAGGCCCCTCAAATGTACACTCAAAAGGGCCCACTGGTTTATCCACAAGTTCCATGAGTTGCAAACCTTCTCCCAGCAATGGGTTAAATTGCATGGTGATGCAGAACACCATCGCGGGAGTATCCTCTATAGAAGGACAACTGTGGCAGGGCGTAAGATCCAGATCTATGGACAACGGCCTCTGCAAAGGGCTGCCTCGACCTTTTCAGGGTACCTGCAAGACTGGGGACCTTGCGGTCAACTCTATTCCCACTTGAGGAGTGGCGCCCCTCGAGGAAATTATAGCCTAGTAAACGACACAGCATTCGCATGGGATTCTGACTAATGGACAATTCTTCTGGGCTTGGTTTGTTTTGATGGGCGTCTTGGGGCTGAAAAACCTCTTCCTAGCTAATTTATCTATTACGGGTTGCCTCCCCGTAGTAGCATAATATTTGTAGGCATGAATATATAATGAGTTGGAGGTAATAGGCTTGAGATTGTCTGTGCAGAATTTCAACTCTTGTTGATAGAAGAGCATCACCAAGCGCTGAAAACCATTTTGTGACCAAGATGGGTCCAGAATTGGATAAATCCTCCATTCATGTAGGTCACAGGGGCCTCTTGCTCTTCGGTTCTAAGCCAGCTTAAGCGCTTGGGTGTAGACTTGAGAAGATATGTGATCCCCGTCCTGCATTGGTATCCGGGATCATTGCTTTTCCTGAGGTGACAATAATTTCAATGATTTAAAGAACATGAAAATTGGAACTTGGAATGTTACGTCATTAAAAAATGACTATCGTATCGACATTTTGACTGACGAATTCAGACGATTCGAACTGGACTTATTAGGAGTTTCAGAAACTCATATCCCAGGGGCAGGAAGCATGAAATTAGGTGATATAGAATTTGTTTACTCAGACAGGAAGGATGGGGTACATAGACAGCGAGTAGGGCTCATGATGAATAAGGAAGCTGCTAAGTCTTGTTTAGGCTGGGAAGGTATCAATAATAGAATACTAATTGCTCATTTTATGACTAGAAAGTTCAGGGTATCAGTTATAGTAGTATACGCCCCTGTAGAACCGACTGATGGAGATACTAGTGACTCAGATGAATTTTACTTACAGTTACAGGAGCAAATAGACAAGGTCCCAGGTTGAAACATGATGTTATTACTGGGAGATTTGAACGCCCAGGTTGGTAGAAATAAGGATAGATGGTATCCCAGCTTTGGTAAATTTGGTGTAGGAAAAGAAAACAGTAATGGATACAGACTTTTGCAATTTGTAGGTATAGCAATCTAGTTATAACCAATACAGTATTTGGTCATAAAATGGCCCATAAGTTAACATGGTATCCACATAATGGTAAGACAGCTAACCTTATGGTTATGTTATTGTATACCGAAGACTGTCAGGATCAATACAATATACCAGGGTATATAGAAGGGCTTTTATTGGTGATAAAAATAAAGATCACCGTCTAGTAGTGTCAAGGATTGATTTAAAGCTGAAATATCGGAAGGGTAATTACCTCCCGGGAAGTTATGATGTTAGTAGACTCCAGGATGAGAATTTGAGAGAAACTTTCCAGGAACAGTTGAATACTAAACTTGACAGTTTAAACTTTGATAATGTGGAAGATGGCTGGAATAATTTTAGAAAAATCATTTGTGAAGTTGCGGAAGGTGTATTAGGGAAGAAAGCTAGAACTGCAGCTAAGAATATTAGTGAAAAAGCTTTATGTTTAATAGAAAGGAGAAAGGACTTGTACAAGAATTATCTGAGTGATAGATCACATGAAAACAAAAGAAATGTAAAGAAAGTGGAGAAAGCATTGAAATATGAACTAAGACCATGGAGGCCATGGATAAAATTGCCGAGGATTTAAAAGATGCAGCTAGACGGGATAATAGTAAAATATTGTACTGGCACGTTAACAAATTGAGAGGTAGTAGTCAATCCGGACTTGTCCCAGTTAAAGATACGAATGGGGTGGCAATTAGCGATAATGAAAAAGCCAAAGCGAGATTGGCCGAACATTTTGATAATTTGCTTAACCGAGATAGAGTTGCAGGAAAAAATATAGAGGAAAATGAAAAAGTTTGTGATACCTTGGATGTGAAGAAAGATTTGTTTTGTGAGGAGGAATTAGCGACAGTATTAAAAGGATTAAAAAATAATAAGGCACCTGGTGCTGATAAAGTGGTAAGTTATTTTCTTAAATCTGGTAGCTCTGATGTTTGAAATGGGCTACTGTAAATTATGAATATGACTTTTGAAAAAGGGGAAGTACCTAACGATTTTAGAAAAACCTTCAATTAGACAGTTTATAAAAAATGTAATAAGAGGGAGTGTGGCATTTATTGAGGCATTAGTCTGGTCTCTGTAGGTAGCAAATTGCTTAGTAATATGATACTTTTTAGACTGAGAGATGCCGTAGACAAAGTTTTAAGAGAAGAGCAGTGCGGTTTTAGAAAAAGTAGAGGATGTGTTGACCAAATTTTCACTCTTAGGTTAATAATTGAGAAGTGCCTAAGTTTTCAAACACCTTTGGTCCTCAGTTTTATAGATTATGAGCAAGCGTTCGATTCTGTTGATAGAGGAGCTCTAGTAAAGGTTTTATCCTTGTAGGGTATACCAGACAAATGCATTAAAGGGATTAGTCCTATCTAAGAGAATAACCCTACTGCGGTTGAGGGAGGAAGTGAGGATAGCAGCTGGTTTTGTATTAAATCAGAAGTTAAGCAAGGTCGTGTTCGATCCCCCTTTATATGGATTATTTTGATGGACTTTGTTTTAAGGAGCACAGGAAAGACAATGGGAGACCACGGAATCAAATGGGGAGGAAAAAGTCTCCTGGACTTGGATTATGCTGATGATTTAAGCATCCTTGATGAAAGTGTGAGCAAAATGAATGAAGTTTTAGAGGTTTTGCGAGTTCAGGGTGCTAGTATTGGTTTGAAAATTAGTGTTAGGAAGACTAAGTCACAAAGGCTAGGAATAAGTGAAGATGAAAAGGTGACGTTGGGTAATGAAAAGATTGATCAGGTGGGCAGCTTCACTTACCTTGGTAGTATTATTAGTAAAGAAGGTAGGTGCGGTGAAGATGTTAAAAATAGAATAGCCAAGGCCCAGGGTTATTTTTCACAGTCAAAAAAAGTTTTGAAGAATAGGAAGACAAGTCTTCGAGCCAAGATTAGAATATTGGAAGCTAAAGTGAAGAAAGTGGTCAAGTGTGGCTCTGAAGCATGGACGCTCCGAAAAGCGGATGAAGATTTGCTAGATGTTTTCCAGAGAAATTGCTTAAGGATTGTTCTGGGTACCCGGCTGACTGACCGTATTTCAAACAATAGGCTATACAAAAAAATGTGGTTCAATACCGCTTTCTAGGGCTATAATGAAAGACAGGTTGATGTGGCTAGGGTATGTTGTGCGGATGAAGGATGAGAGATTGCCGAAAGTTGTTCTTTTCAGCCAATCGTCAAAGGCTTAACAGAAACCAGGTTGTCCTCGTCTGGGATGGGATGACGTCATAAAGAAAGATTTAAAAGAACTTGTAACTTCGTGGGTGGGTACAAAAGGGAAGGCTTTGTATAGATTGGGATGGAGGAGGAGCTTGCGAAGCTGTGTTGGCCTCAGGCGGCTTGGTGCTGCGATGAGTTGTTAGTAGTAGTAGTAGTAGTAGTTTCGACAACCCCCAACCAGCATTTGAAAAGTCAAGTAAGTTCTACAAGATTATAAAAGCAAGTTTGAAAAGCAAGAAAAGTGGCTGTAACCCCTATATTCTGCATATACGATTCCGGGATGTATATAGTAAAGATCGAACTCAAGTCCAAAGGAACTGAACCCTGCTGTTCATTCATATAATCTTCATTATTTTACCTAAGAGGTAACTAAAGCGAGTTTCTTTTTAAATTTTTAATTTTATTATAATAAAGAACGAATATAAAGTTATTATAAAAGGAACATATATAGGTCCAATATAATATAGAATAATGAAAAATGAAAAAATATTTATGTTATGCGAACAATAACATGAATCTTTTCATTCAAACTAGAAAAATACCTGAAAACTTAAAAATTAGTCTTATGTTTCGTTAGTTTCTTGCTACTCAACGCCTGACTTAAATAATAACCGAACAGAATTGAATATACAATGAATGTTCAAAACAAATTGAAACAACAAATACCAAGGTATACCAAGGGCGTGCTTGAAATTGGAACAAACTCAAATGGGTTTACCACGTTTTCAGAATAGTAGAAGGTGTTTCTACCAATGCCGAACCACGAAAGTTATTGGAGATAATGAATATCACCTGTCCAAGATAAATAAGATTCATAAAACCGAACGATAGTAAGGAGGCACTTAATTTTGATCCCCATAAATTTGTGCAGCAGCTACGAACATTTGGTATTATTGAGACAGTGCGTGTTTCTGCAGCTAAATTCCCTTCCCGAATGTCCTATGATCAGTTTTTAAATCGATATTATCAGCTTGCTATAGGTCTTCTGAAGGCTGAGCCACGTAAAAGAAGTGAAACTGTTTTACTTAATCTCAGAGACGGTTCTGGTGTGTATAAGTTTGGACAGACGAAAGTATTTTGTCGAGCAGGAAAGATTGTGCAATTGGAAAAATTGCAAAAGGATCTCTTGTGGAAAAGTTGTGTTTTTATTCAAAAAAGTTGGTGAGGTTATCGTCAGAAAAACCTTTACAGTCAACTTAAAAAAACGACCATTTTCATCCAAGCTTGGGTCCGTGGACATTTTACCCGTGCTAAGGCACTAGCTCTTCGACAAAATTAAGCTGCAATAAAATCCAGCGCCACATTCATGGTTAGCTCTCTCAAAGAAATTACAGTCGAATCTGCTCAAAGATTATACGTTTGCAAGTCTATAGTCATAGCTTTTTAGTCACACAGGCATTCTTGAGAAGAAAACAGGCTGAAAAAGTAACAGTGATTCAAAACAAATTAAAGAATCCGGCTAGCTGTTAAAAATTACTGAAACACCAAAAAAGGTGAGCTGAGAACAAAAAATCTCTAGGATAGGAACAAAGTGGATAGGGTCATAGCTTTGCAGATGCCTGAGCTGATTAAGGGAGAACTATATGACAAAAAAAGATGACCTAATGACCCTTATGCACACGCAGCGGCAGCAATTGAAAGATAGGGATGAGTACATATCAGCATTTGTCTTGCGATCCATGAAAAATGACCACTTATACTTGAAAGTATGTTAAATTAAATTCATGGAAAAATTAAATTCAGGGAAAATTCTGTATTTGCTATTGGTCAAAATCCAGTTCGTTTTATTTTCAATTGGAATCGTCTTGAATCTTTATTTTCGTATTCTACCAAAATTTACACACATTATCTTTGGACAGTAGATTTATCTAATTTAGGATCTCATTTTTGTATTGCTAAAGTTTTTACGTAAACTGCAAAAACATTTCTGGTGTCCGAGCAATAATTTTATTTTTATAATTAAAACTAGATAAATATTTGAAAGTTTTTAAATTAATTTTGTTTTGCTAGCTTCTAACAACTCGTTTGCGTTTTTTTCTCCTCAGCTAGCTCGGCACTAGAAAATAATAGAGAGCTGTTTAATGGCTCATTTGAAAGGAAATTGACTTATTTAAAAGTTTTACATAATTTAAAATAACATTTTCAGATTAAAATCATTTTTTCAGAAAAACTGCAGTTTTCTATTAATTTGAGGTAGCCAATTTTATTAACAGCTGCTTGCCTCCTGGAACCAAACTTTGGGTCGACTCAAAAAGTGCGTATCTCTATATTTTATTTTTTGGAGTATTTTTTGATAATTTTTTAATTTTAGTTGTCAGTTCCGGACAGCTAAAGTTATTATGTAGCCTGCAAAAATATTTATGGTGTCTGAGCAATAATTTTAATTTTTTTTAATTAAAGCTAGAAAAATACCTGAAAATTTAAGAATTGGTTTCACTTAATACGTCATTTAAGCAGTAATAAGTGAGTTCAATATTTATACACATTTATCTGTCGACAATAAAATTTCATTTTATTTTAGTTCTCAGTTCAGGATTGCTAAAGTTATTATTTAAGCTGCAAAATATTTATGGTGTCTGAGCAATAATCTAAATTTCTTAATTAGAACTAGAAAAATACAAGAAAATGTTTAAATTATTTTAATTTTACTTTGGTTCAATGATCTCATTACGTCATTTTATTTTATCTTTTAAGAAATTCTTATCTAAATTTATAGATAGAAATATAGTGAACGAAACTGTTATGATTAGGCATGATGAAAGCGCACGAAACAAAGAAAACAAATTTTCTGGCTGGTTCGATACTCCCTTTAGTGAAAAGAGAATTCAGGAAGCCCATTCTTCTCGCCAGACTTTGACAGAAAATGACTACCAATTTGATACTGCTCATACATCAGTTTTCAATAGAGCCCAACATATCTTGAAAGTCATTCTTGAAGAAATTGAGCAGCCTAGCCTTCCCGTTGTGACGACTTGGCGACTAAATGAAAGGCACTATGGGAGTTTGACTGGTCTTAATAAAATGTAAACTGCTAGAATCTATGGGTAGAAGCAGGTCAAAATTTGGGGACGTAATTTTGACAGCCCCCCACCAGAACTTGAAAAGTCGAGTAAATTCCACAAAACTATAAATGAACATCCAAGGTACAAAGATGCACCCAGCAAAGAAAAATATGCAAAGTTTGAGTCTTTGAAACTGACCATTGAAAGTGCTCTGCCACGCTGGAACAAAGTTATTGTTCTTCAAATCAAGAAAGGAAATCAAATCCTTATTGCTGCCCACGGATATTGCCTAAGAGGTATTGCAAAACATATGAATCAAATGTCTGATGAAGTTATTATGAGAATAGAATTACCAACTGGAATACCTTTCGCTTATTAACTTGATGACAATTTGAAACCGATTACATCTACGCAGTTTCTTGGTGATGAAAAAAACCGCGTACAAAGCTATGGAAGCTGTTGCTAATCCAGGAAAACCCAAATATACCGTTGCTTTTGTCAGTGATTTGTCTTTTTTATTTTCTTTTCTCAAAAGATAATTATGTTTTTAGTGTAGATTTATTTTAGTATTTAGTGATAGTTGTCGTGCCTTGCTAAACCTATTGCACTGGGATTCGAACACAGTTGTATGTCAAGGAACCAAGAGCTTCCCAAAAAAAATATTTACCAAAATAATACAGATTTCCACTGGACTCAAAAATACTACACTTTAATAGTATTAATAATACGGGTTGCAGCGGTAGCTAGCCACCTAGTAAGAGACGATCACACTCCATAGTAAAAACTAAAATTACCCATAACTCGTAAGAATAGTCATATTAAAAAAAGAAGTACACTATTAGTAGGGGAACAGCAAACAAAGGATTATTGCTAAATCATCTTAGTAAATTTCTTTTTCATTGATTCCAACCTGGTTCTTATTTAGTTTTTGTTCTGTCGTTGTTAAGTAAACTTCAAAAAGTTATATTTTCGTTGGTATCTTTTTGTTTTCTTTCTTTTTTGTTTAGTACTGACGATGACTCGGTGGAGGTCCTTGTCGAAATATTTGCTTATTTCTTCTTCTTTAGGGTTCGCCACTGGCTGACAAAATCTTCGTTTTTTCACCTTTATTGATTATATGTTTCATTTTGTTATTTTATTTCCTCTCTGAGTTTCATTAGTTTCGTAACAATTGCATCAGTTTATCATAGGACAAATACAAAAATGATGAGGATTATCGCCCAAATACCATCAAGTCTAAACTAGTTCAGAGAAACATCAAATGCGGAGATAAGGAAGGTTACCGTTAAAATTACATCGAATCATCGTCAGAACATGTGACGGACAAATACAGAAATGATGAGGCTTATCGTCTAAATACTATCAGGACTACATCAATCCGGAGAAAAATCAAATACGTAAATGATGAGGCTTATCGCCTGAATAATATCAAGTCTGCATCAATCCGGAAAAACATTAAATACAGGGAGAATGAAGAGTACCGTCAAAATTACATCAAATCATCATCAGAACCTGTGAAAGACAAACACATAGATGACGAGCATTATCACCTGTAAATTATCAAGTCTGAATCAATCTGGAGAAAATCATATACAGAGATAATGAAGAGTATCGTCAATATTACATCAAATCAGTTTCTTCTAAAAAAAGAAACAAATGCAGGAGTGATTACTTGTATCGTAGAAATCAAACTGAAAAGGTTACTGTTTACAATATGCTGAAAAGATACATGACAGACAATTTTCCTCGTAAGAAACAGATGAGAAAAATATCAGACAAAATACTCAAATTCTACAAGATTGATAGAATCCGCAGGTTGACGAAAAAAAACATTTTCGTCAACCCGTATCAAACATTTTTGAGAACATTTTTTTATTTTAGTTCTCAGTTCAGGATTGCTAAAGCTATTATGTAAACTGTAAAATTATTTCAGATGTCTGAGCAATAATTAAATTTTTTAATAAAACTTAAAAAATACCTGAAAATTTTTAAATTAGTCTCAATTATTACGTCATATAAGAAGTAATGAGTAAATGCAATATTTATGCACTTTTATCTATTGACAATATAATTGTATTTAATTTTAGTTCAGGATTGCTAAAGTTATTATGTGAACTGCAAAAATATCTGAGCAATAACTTTATTTTTTTAATTCAAACAAGAAAAATACTAGAAAATTTTAAAATTATTTTAATTTTCGTTTTCATTCAATGATCTCGTTACGTCATTTTATTTTGGCTTTATTTGATTTTGCTTTACTTTAGCTTTATTTTATTTTAGCTTTATTTTAGCTTTTTCTTTATTTTCACAATATTATAAACAAAGTAGTAAAATTCTACAAGAATTTTTAGAGAAGCCTCAGGCTGACAAACATTTTTGTCGACCTGCGTCAAACATTTTCGAGAACATTTTTAAATTTTAGTTCTCAGTTCAGGATCACTAAAGTTATAGTGTAAACTGTAAAAATATTTTTGGTGTCTGAGCAATATCTTTAATTTTTTAATTAAAACTAGAAAAATACCTGAAAATTTTAAATCTAGTTACACTTTTAACGTCATATAAGACATTATAAGTGAATGCAATAATTATATACGTTTTTCTTTCGACAAGATAATTTTCTTTTACTTAGGTTTTCAGTTCAGGATAACTCAAGTTAATATGTAAACTGCAAAAGTATTCATGGTGGCTGTGCAATAATTTTAATTTTTTAATTAAAACTTGAAAAATACCAGAAAATCGTTAAATTAGTTTCGCTTATTACGTCATTTAAGAAGTAATAAGTGAATGCAATATTTATCTTTATCTTTATACAAGTTGATTTTATTTTATTTTAGTTCTCAGTTCAAGATTGCTAAGGTTATTATTTAAACTGCAAAAATATTTATGGTGTCCGAGCAATAATTTTGATTTTTTAACCAAAACTAGAGAAAAACCCGTAAATTTTTAAAATAGCTTAATTTTTTGTTAGATTGTAATTACTCTTTCCGGTTTTTTTTTCTCCTCAGCTAACTTGACACAGGAAAGTAATAGAGAGCTTTTTAACGGCTCATTAAAAAAAATTGACCTATTTAAAAGCCTTTCATAATTAACAAAAACATTCAAACATTTCAAAACAAAATCATTTTTTAAGAAAAATTACATTTTTCTATTGCTTTGTAGTAGCAAATATTGTTAACATCTGCTTGCCTCCAACAAAAATTTGCGGGAACCAAACTTTTTTTGGCTCGACTCATCAAGTGCTTATCACAATTATGTTATACTTTATTTCTGTAGAAAAAAATTCATTTTTATTTTAGTTTTCAGTTCAGGATTGCTAAAGTTATTTTGTTAACTGCAAACATATTTATGGTGTCATATCAACAATTTTAAGATTTTAGTTAAAACTAGAAAAATACCAGAAAATTAAAAAAATTAGTTTCACTTAATAATTAATTTAATAATTAATTCAAATTAATATTAAAAATGTTGTGGTAATTAAAATGTTAATTTTCTATTCATGTATATTCCTGATGAACAAGAAACGACTGTGCAAGAACAGATTTTCCATAATAATGTCAGGATCTTAATTATCAACTTTCTGTTTTTCTTTGGCCTGTATCTTCTTAGCTATGGCATAATTAGTCATTTCAAGAAAAGAGCTAAAGATGAAGATCTTGCTACTGATGCTGATGAAGCTATTGTTTACAGAATCAGTTTATGGTTATCCTCATTTTCATTGGCCGTATCGATAGCATCCGCTCTTTTACTGCCACTATCGATTGCCAGCAATGAAATAGTTGTACAATATCCCAACAGCTACTATGTACAGTGGCTAAACACTGACCTGATCCACAGCTTATGGAATTTGATATTTCTATCCTCGAATGGATCCCTTTTTGTCCTTCTCCCGTTTGCTTATTTCTTCATTGAATCTGAAGGCTTACCTCATCGAAAGGGCATTACAGCACGAGTCCAAGAAACTCTCCTATTGCTCGCGCTACTATCTATAATTGTGATGGGTCTGGTCGTGACACTGTCAGGTCTCTTGGATAGAAGTCAAGCGACATTTGATCTGCCTTTTAACATGTGGCACTCATACTTACTATTTTTGTATTCCTGTGTTTCATTCTGTGGTGTTCTGATGCTGTTGCTCTGTACACTGGTTGGTTCAGCTCATTTATTTACAGTAGTGAGTAATTTGCTTGAGAAGCCTTAATTCTTACGTGATCTGGACGATGATTTAAACGTTGCCAGATTTGAACTGGCCAATTTACAAAGAAAGTTAGCTGTTTATTATACTGACCTTAATTCGACTAATGTGACACGATCTTCATTGAGTAAACAATTAATGAGCGGAATGCACTCTGTTTTTAATGAGCGCGGAACATATCTTGACGAATTGAAGAAGAAGATAAAACTAGTCAAAGAAGATATTACAAGATTAGAGAAGCACAAAAAGTCTGGACGAATAACAAGAAACCTATTCTATCCCCTTGCGATGATTGGTTTGTTTACTGTTACAACAGTTACCATTCTGCTCGTTACATTAAACACCTTACAATTATTAGTTGGAATTAAATCTCTTCCTCAGTCTACTCAGGAGCATTTTGCATTGGGGATAAGTTCGTTGTCGGTCCTCGGATCTACTGGTGCCTTCCTTGAAATCCTTATAATATTTTATTTGATGGCTACCACTTTAGTTGGATTATATACATTGCCTTTCATCAAGAAAATTCGACCAAGGAAAATGAACACGCCTATAAACCACATCATATTGAACTGTGGTTTTGTTCTTATTCTTAGCTCTGCCTTGCCACTTCTTGCCAGA
This sequence comes from Artemia sp. Qi Xiang Cuo, assembly GCF_049724085.1. Lineage (NCBI taxonomy): Eukaryota > Metazoa > Arthropoda > Branchiopoda > Anostraca > Artemiidae > Artemia > Artemia sp. Qi Xiang Cuo. The sequence continues at coordinate 51,696,963 of NC_142814.1, forward strand.
ACCCTAGGGATCACAAATTTTGATTTACTTGGTGATTTTGGCCGTATTCGATGGCTGGGAAATTTTTACATTATTCTTGCCTATAATATTCTATTTGCAGTTCTTAGTGGATTATGTATTGCCAAGACATTTACAGTGAAGGTTCGGAAGGAACTATTTTTAAGGTTACAGGCACTGGTCAGTGTCTTTAGAAGATCGTCTAAAGAAGACTAAAGATCAAGAGGTGTTTCATTGAATGTCCAAGATTTCTCAAAATTTTTTGTGATTTTCATTTAATTAGTATTTGATGTATGGCTTTAGTGTTGATGGTATTGTAGTCTTGTACGAAAAAGGACTAGTGATGAACAGAGTGAAAAAGAAAGAAGCTAGTCTTCTTATTAGGTTTTGGGAATTTAGAAATCAGAGCTCATTCGGACAAATAATAGCACAGACTTCCTTAAGTGTACCCAGGGGGAAATTGCCCTAAGATTGGATGGAATAACCCTTGTAAATATTAAAGAATTCTCGTCTAAAAAAAAGAAGTAATAAGTGTATGAAATATTTATACACGTTTACCTGTCGACAAGATAATTTTATTTTATTTTAGTTCTCAGTTCAGGATTGCTAAAATTATTATGTAAACTGCAAAAACACTTATGGAGCATAAGCAATAATTTTATTTTTTTTATTTCAAGCTAGAAAATTCCAAAATTAGTTTAATTGTCGTTACAATCCAATGAACTCGTTACGTCATTTATTTTAGCTTTTAAAATATTCTTATTTAAATTTTTTTAAATAAAAAAAAGTTTTTAAATTTTTTTTTTTATTTTTAATTTTTTTTTTAATTAAAAAAAGAAAAGAAGAAAAGTCCTTAATCAGCAAAGAGAAAAATTGCAGTTTAGCCTCAGACAAAGAACGGCGCTATCCAGCTTTGGATTTCGCTAAGATAGTGGGCAATAAAAAAGATGCTACAGATACAATGTTTCTCAGGAAGTTTAAATTATAAGAGCCGGGTGAACGTTTGAATCATCAAAAATATTTAAGACAGATTATTGGACGGAGGGTTTGGCCCGCCTCAGGACCTATGCCAGTTGTGAGTCGTCAATTAGAGCGCAGGACAAAACCAAGTTTTATAGTGTTGTAAAAGTTCTTTTTTGGAAGATTCGTAAATCAGAGTCAGCATCATTTAGAGCAGAATTATATTAGCAATCAGGCATTGCGATTCAAATTATTATGCAGTCATTATAGAGACTTGGTTATTATTTGCCGTCAATTGAAGTGAGCATTGCTGTACACCTAAGTGTGTAAGTTATAATAAAACTATTGCCTTTCTATTTGTGTTTATTATATTTTATATGTCTGTATCACAAGTCATTATTGAAAAAATTGAGCAGCTTAGCCTTCCCGTTGAGATGACTTGGTGATTAAAGTAAAGGCACTATTGGGGCTTCACTGGTCTTAATAAAGTAGAAACGGCTAATATCTATGGGGAGAAGGAGGTCCAAATATGGAGACACAGTTTCTACAACCCCAAACCACCATTTGAAATGTCAAGCAAATCTTGCAAGTTTATACATGAGGATCCAAGGTACAAAGATGGACCTAGAAAAGAAGAATTTCCAAAGTTTGACTCCTTCAATCTGACCATTAAAATAACGCTACCATATTGGAATAAAGTTATTTTTCTTCAAATGAAGGTAAGGAAAGCAAATCCTTATTACTGCTAAGGGAAATAGCCTAAGAGGTATTATCGATCACTTGGATGAAATGTCTGATGATGCAATTAAGGTACTAAGCTTGCCGACCTTTCGCTTATGAACTTAATGACAATTTGAAAGCGATTAAATCTATGCAATTTCTTGGTGATGAGGAAACCGTGTACAAAGCTATGGAAGCTGTTGCAAATCAAGGAAAACCCAAATAAACCCTAGTTTTTGTCGTTGATTTGTCTTTTTTTTGTCGAGTCTATTTTCGTGTCTGAAAAAGATAAATATGTTTTTAGTGTAAATTTATTTAAATGTTCAGCGATTTTTGTCGTACCTTGCATGCCCTGTTGCTTTTGGATTCGAGTACATTTGTCTGTAAAGAACCCATGAACTCCCCCCCCCCAAGAAAAAAGAAATTTCCAAAATACAGTACATTTCAACTAGACTCAAAAATACTACACTTTATTAGCATGAATAATAAAGGTTGTAGCTATAGCTAGCAACGTAGTAAAAGACGATCTTGCCCCATAGTAGAAACTAAAATAACCCATAACTCCTAAAAACAGATGCAGATCAAAACAAGGATTTTACAGTGTTTGAACCGCCTTGTCCGAAAATCCTCTATAGAAATTTTACCGTCTCCTGGCTTGAACAAGAAGGAAATTATATTGGCTTGAAAAGCAAGAAAAGTGGCTGTAACCCCTATATTCTGCATATGCGGTTTCGGGTTGCATATAGTAAAGATCGAACGCGAGCCCAAAGGAACTGAAACCTGTTGTTCATTCATACAATCTTCATTATTTTAGCTAGGAGGTAACTAAAGTGAGTTTTTTTCTAAATTTTTGATTTTATTGTAATAAAAAACGAATATAAAGTTATTATAAAAGGCACTTCGATATATGAAACAGTTCGTGTTAACAAACTGTAGAGTAAGAGCGACTCGTCTCAATATTAACCAAAACTCTAAAATAGGAATTTTAATAGCAATAGACACATCCAAAGAATTATCTTTTTATTCTGGTTTTAAATATATAATTTTTATCATGTTTACTCACATCAATCAAAAGTTAATAACCTTTGGAAATTTGCCTTATTTTTAATAAAAAAGACACGACCCCTAAGGATCATAAAATATTAATGGAAACCGAACCGTCAGATTCAGCTTATTAAATAACCCTGTTGCTGCGGTTTCGAGCTCATAACCGACTAAACTCGGAATTCGGTATTTTTTTTCAGAAGAAAGGTCACGGATGCGTGTTTATTTGTTTCCTTTTTTTAACGGGGTGATCGTGTCGACCCAGAGGTCCTAGAATCTTAGAAGAGGTCTTATTTGAATAAACATTAAAAGTTGTAGTGCCTTTTTTAATCAAAAACAAATAATTAAAATAGAATCACTTTTTAAAAAACTGCATTTTGAAGTCTTTTCAAAGATATTTGATTTTTTTTATTACATAAGGAATCATGCCAAAGTTTGATCAATGATTCCATAATCGTAGGTTGTAGCCAGGTCGTCTCTTATTATTCCAATTAAGAAAAAGCCATATTATTTTTCATTTTTGTAATTATCAAACAGTTCGTGGTAACAAGATTTATAGTAAGAGCGACTCGTCTCAATAGTAACCAAAACACTAAAAAACCGGAATTTTAATATCAATAGATACATAAAAAGAATTCGAATTTTATTTCTATCTGCAAAATTGTAGATTTTTGTATTTTTTTCTCCTATCTGCAAGAAAAGAATCATGCAAGAAGAAAGATCACGGATGCGTGTTTATTTGTTTTATAATAGAGAACGACCTCTTGCCCATATTTATTTATATTTAAGTTACTATATTTAGCAAAAAGGTAGCTAAACCGAGTTTCTTTCTTAAATTTTAAATTTAAGAGATGCTAATTCAAATTCAATATATTAAAACTTCTCTCCGGCGGACAATCGAACCCCAGTCCTCCAAGGGATAGACAGGTGCCACTGTACTATCAGGGAGTTATAATATAAAAGCTACATATGAGTCTTGATATTAATGTTCATTAATATATCTTTGTACATGTTAATTTGTGCATGTTAGTAACTGAAACTCTAAAAAACAAAATTTTGATGCCATTAAATAGTAAATACCTCAAAAAAATTCGATTTTTTTGTTGATTTTAAATTTATATGTTTCATGAAGTTTTGTTTCGCCCATCAAAAGTTATGAGCCTTAGAAAATTTGCCTTTTTTCGAAAAAATACATAAAGGATCTATATAGTTCAATATAATATAGAATAATGAAGATGCAAAAGTATTTATGGTATCCGAGCAATAATTTGAATCATTTAATTCAAACTAGAAAAATACCTCAAAATTTTGAAATTAGTTTGATTTTTAGTTAGGTTCTAACTACCCAACTAAATTTTTATTTTAGTTTTCAGTTCAAGATTAAAGTTGTTATGTAGACTGCATAAATATTTATTGTATCTTAGAAATAATTTTAATCTAATAATTAAAACTAGAAAAATACCTTTAAATTTAAAAATTAGTTTTAAGTTTTGTTAGTTTGTCGCTACTCAACCCGTGACTTAAGTAATAACCGAACAGAATTGAATATGCAATGAATGTTCAAAATAAATTGAAACAACAAATACTAAGGTATACCAAGGGTGTGCTTCAAATCAGAACAAATTCAATTGGGTTTACTACGTTTTCAAAAAGCTAGAAGGTGTCTCTACCAATACCGAGCCTCAAAACATTACTGGTACTTTTCCACGTTAACCTGGACCATTAGTTTTGGAAGATATAAAACTTGCAGAAAAATCAACCCTCCTATGAACAAAATGAACTGTTGGGTCACAACTTAAATTCCATAAGTCAATTAATGGAGAACCTGAGTAGCACCTGCCCATATTAAATAAGATGCATGAAACCGAACGATAGTAAGGAGGCATTTAATTTTGATCTCCATAGTGTTTTACAGCAGCTACGAGCATGTAGTATTATTGAAACAGTGTGTGTTTCTGCAGCTAAATTTCCTTCCCAAATGTCCTATGATCAGTTTATAAATCGATATTATCAGATATAATCTTTCAGGTATCAACACTTTTAATGTTTTAATTAAAATTTGAAAAATAACTGAAAATTTTAAAATTAGTTTTGTTTTTTTGCTAGGTTCTAACTACTCGTTTGCGTTTTTCTCTCCTCAGTCTGCTCGGCACTAGAAAATAATAGAGAGCTGTTTAATGGCTTATTTGAAAGGAATTTCACTTATTTAAATGTTTTTCATAATTAAAACAAATATTTTCAAACACAAAATCATTATTTAAGAAAAACTGCACTATCCAATGTCTTTGTAGTAGAAAACATTATTAACATCTGCTTGCCACCTGGAACCAAACTTTTTTTTGGCTCACCTCAAAAAGTGCGTATCTCTATATTTTATTTTTTGGAGTATTTTTTTTATCATTTTTAATTTTAGTACTCAGTTCAGGGTCGCTAAAATTATTATGTCAACCGCGAAAACATTTATGGTGTCTGAGCAATAATTTTAATTTATAATTAAAACTAGAAAATACCTGAAAATTTTTTAATTAGTTTCACTTATTACGTCATTTATGAAGTAATAAGTGAACGTAATATATAGTTTTATCTGTCGACAAGATAATTTTAATTTACTTTAGTTCTCAGTTCAGGATTTCTAAAGTTATCATGCAAACTGGAAAAATATTTATGTGTATAAGCAACAATTTTAATATTTTAATTCGAACTAGAAAAATACTAGGATATTTCAAAATTAGTTGATTAGGCATGATTAGGCATTGCAAAAGTTCATCAAACAAATAAAACTAATTTTTTGGCTTGTTTGATGTTCCTTTAACTAAAAATTGCATTCAGAAAGCCCATGCTGCTGGCCAGACTTTGAAAGAAAAATACTACCAATGTGATGCTGCTCATACATCAGTTTTGACTAGAGCACAATATACCTTGAAAGTCATTCTTGAAGAAATTGAGCAGCCTAGCCTTCCCGTTGATATGACTTGGCGATTAAAGTAAAGGCAACATTGGGGCTTGACTGGTCTTAATAAAGTAGAAATTGCTAATATTTATGGGAAGAAGGAGGTCCAAATATGGAGGCACAGTTTCGACCACCCCCAACCAGCATTTGAAAAGTCAAGTAAATTCTACAAGATTATAAAAGCAAGTTTGAAAAGCAAGAAAAGTGGCTGTAACCCCTATATTCTGCATATACGATTCCGGGATGTATATAGTAATTCATTATTTTACCTAGGAGGTAACTAAAGCGAGTTTCTTTTTAAATTTTTAATTTTATTATAATAAAGAACGAATATAAAGTTATTATAAAAGGAACATATATAGGTCCAATATAATATAGAATAATGAAAAATGAAAAAATATTTATGTTATGCGAACAATAACATGAATCTTTTCATTCAAACTAGAAAAATACCTGAAAACTTAAAAATTAGTCTTATGTTTCGTTAGTTTCTTGCTACTCAACGCCTGACTTAAATAATAACCGAACAGAATTGAATATACAATGAATGTTCAAAACAAATTGAAACAACAAATACCAAGGTATACCAAGGGCGTGCTTGAATTGGAACAAACTCAAATGGGTTTACCACGTTTTCAGAAAGGTAGAAGGTGTTTCTACCAATGCCGAACCACGAAAGTTATTGGAGATAATGAATATCACCTGTCCAAGATAAATAAGATTCATAAAACCGAACGATAGTAAGGAGGCACTTAATTTTGATCCCCATAAATTTGTGCAGCAGCTACCAACATTTGGTATTATTGAGACAGTGCGTGTTTCTGCAGCTAATATCCCTTCCCGAATGTCCTATGATCAGTTTTTAAATCGATATTATCAGCTTGCTATAGGTCTTCTGAAGGCTGAGCCACGTAAAAGAAGTGAAACTGTTTTACTTAATCTCAGAGACGGTTCTGGTGTGTATAAGTTTGGACAGACGAAAGTATTTTGTCGTGCAGGAAAGATTGTGCAATTGGAAAAATTGCAAAAGGATCTCTTGTGGAAAAGTTGTGTTTTTATTCAAAAAAGTTGGTGAGGTTATCGTCAGAAAAACTTTTACATTCAACTTAAAAAAAACGACCATTTTCATCCAAGCTTGGGTCCGTGGACATTTTACCCGTGCTAAGGCACTAGCTCTTCGACAAAATTAAGCTGCAATAAAATCCAGCGCCACATTCATGGTTAGCTCTCTCAAAGAAATTACAGTCGAATCTGCTCAAAGATTATACGTTTGCAAGTCTATAGTCATAGCTTTTTAGTCACACAGGCATTTTTGAGAAGAAAACAGGCTGAAAAAGTAACAGTGATTCAAACAAATTAAAGAATCCGGCTAGCTGTTAAAAATTACTGAAACACCAAAAAAGGTGAGCTGAGAACAAAAAATCTCTAGGATAGGAACAAAGTGGATAGGGTCATAGCTTTGCAGATGCCTGAGCTGATTAAGGGAGAACTATATGACAAAAAAAGATGACCTAATGACCCTTATGCACACGCAGTGGCAGCAATTGAAAGATAGGGATGAGTACATATCAGCATTTGTCTTGCGATCCATGAAAAATGACCACTTATACTTGAAAGTATGTTAAATTAAATTCATGGAAAAATTAAATTCCGGGAAAATTCTGTATTTGCTATTGGTCAAAATCCAGTTCGTTTTATTTTCAATTGGAATCGTCTTGAATCTTTATTTTCGTATTCTACCAAAATTTACACACATTATCTTTGGACAGTAGATTTATCTAATTTAGGATCTCATTTTTGTATTGCTAAAGTTTTTACGTAAACTGCAAAAACATTTCTGGTGTCCGAGCAATAATTTTATTTTTATAATTAAAACTAGATAAATATTTGAAAGTTTTAAAATTAATTTTGTTTTGCTAGCTTCTAACAACTCGTTTGCGTTTTTTTCTCCTCAGCTAGCTCTGCACTAGAAAATAATAGAGAGCTGTTTAATGGCTCATTTGAAAGGAAATTGACTTATTTAAAAGTTTTACATAATTTAAAATAACATTTTCAGATTAAAATCATTTTTTCATATTTTGATTTTCATATTTTCATATTTTCATATTTTTCATATTTCTCAATATTTTGATTAAAGAAATTGAGCAGCCTAGCCTTCCTGTTGTGACGACTTGGCGACTAAATGAAAGGCACTATGGGAGTTTGACTGGTCTTAATAAAATGTAAACTGCTAGAATCTATGGGTAGAAGCAGGTCAAAATATGGGGACGTAATTTTGACAGCCCCCCACCAGAACTTGAAAAGTCAAGTAAATTCCACAAAACTATAAATGAACATCCAAGGTACAAAGATGCACCCAGCAAAGAAAAATATGCAAAGTTTGAGTCTTTGAAACTGACCATTGAAAGTGCGCTGCCACGCTGGAACAAAGTTATTGTTCTTCAAATCAAGAAAGGAAATCAAATCCTTATTGCTGCCCACGGATATTGCCTAAGAGGTATTGCAAAACATATGAATCAAATGTCTGATGAAGTTATTATGAGAATAGAATTACCAACTGGAATACCTTTCGCTTATTAACTTGATGACAATTTGAAACCGATTACATCTACGCAGTTTCTTGGTGATGAAAAAAACCGCGTACAAAGCTATGGAAGCTGTTGCTAATCCAGGAAAACCCAAATATACCCTTGCTTTTGTCAGTGATTTGTCTTTTTTATTTTCTTTTCTCAAAAGATAATTATGTTTTTAGTGTAGATTTATTTTAGTATTTAGTGATAGTTGTCGTGCCTTGCTAAACCTATTGCACTGGGATTCGAATACAGTTGTATGTCAAGGAACCAAGAGCTTCCCAAAAAAAATATTTACCAAAATAGTACAGATTTCCACTGGACTCAAAAATACTACACTTTAATAAAAATAATAATACGGGTTGCAGCGGTAGCTAGCCACCTAGTAAGAGACGATCACACTCCATAGTAAAAACTAAAATTACCCAAAACTCGTAAGAATAGTCATATTAAAAAAAAAAAGTACACTATGAGTAGGGGAACAGCAAACAAAGGATTATTGCTAAATCATCTTGGTAAATTTCTTTTTCATTGATTCCAACCTGGTTCTTATTTAGTTTTTGTTCTGTCGTTGTTAAGTAAACTTCAAAAAGTTATATTTTCGTTGGTTTCTTTTTGTTGTCTTTCTTTTTTATTTAGTACTGACGATGACTCGGTGGAGGTCCTTGTCGAAATCTTTGCTTATTTCTTCTTCTTTGGGGTTCGCCACTGGCTGACAAAATCTTCGTTTTTTCACCTTTATTGATTTTATTTTTCATTTTGTTATTTTCTTTCCTCTCTGAGTTTCATTAGTTTCGTAACAATTGCATCAGTTTATCATAGGACAAATACAGAAATGAAGAGGATTATCGCCCAAATACCATCAAGTCTCAACTAATTCAGAGAAACATCAAATACGGAGATAATGAAGGTTACCGTCAAAATTACATCGAATCATCGTCAGAACATGTGACGGACAAATACAGAAATGATGAGGCTTATCGTCTAAATACTATCAGGTCTGCATCAATCCGGAGAAAAATCAAATACGTAAATGATGAGGCTTATCGCCTGAATAATATCAAGTCTGCATCAATCTGGAAAAACATTAAATACAGGGAGAACGAAGAGTACCGTCAAAATTACATCAAATCATCATCAGAACCTGTGAAAGACAAACACATAGATGATGAGCCTTATCGCCTGTAAATTATCAAGTCTGAATCAATCTGGAGAAAATCATATACAGAGATAATGAAGAGTATCGTCAATATTACATCAAATCAGTTTCTTCTAAAAAAAGAAACAAATGCAGGAGTGATGACTTGTATCGTAGAAATCAAACTGAAAAGGTTACTGTTTACAATATGCTGAAAAGATACATGACAGACAATTTTCCTCGTAAGAAACAGATGAGAAAAATATCAGACAAAATACTCAAATTCTACAAGATTGATAGAAGCCGCAGGTTGACGAAAAAAAACATTTTCGTCAACCCGTATCAAACATTTTTGAGAACATTTTTTAATTTTAGTTCTCAGTTCAGGATTGCTAAAGCTATTATGTAAACTGTAAAATTATTTCAGATGTCTGAGCAATAATTAAATTTTTTTATTAAAACTTAAAAAATACCTGAAAATTTTTAAATTAGTCTCAGTTATTACGTCATATAAGAAGTAATAAGTAAATGCAATATTTATGCACTTTTATCTATGGAGAATATAATTGTCTTTAATTTTAGTTCAGGATTGCTAAAGTTATTATGTGAACTGCAAAAATATCTGAGCAATAACTTTATTTTTTAATTCAAACAAGAAAAATACTAGAAAATTTTAAAATTATTTTAATTTTCGTTTTGATTCAATGATCTCGTTACGTCATTTATTTTGGCTTTATTTGATTTTGCTTTACTTTAGCTTTATTTTATTTTAGCTTTATTTTAGCTTTTTCTTTATTTTCACAATATTATAAACAAAGTAGTAAAATTCTACAAGAATTTTTAGAGAAGCCTCAGGCTGACAAACATTTTTGTCGACCTGCGTCAAACATTTTCGAGAACATTTTTAAATTTTAGTTCTCAGTTCAGGATCACTAAAGTTATAGTGTCAACTGCAAAAATATTTTTGGTGTCTGAGCAATATTTTTAATTTTTTATATAAAACTAGAAAAATACCTGAAAATTTTAAATCTAGTTACACTTTTAACGTCATATAAGACATTATAAGTGAATGCAATAATTATATACGTTTTTCTTTCGACGAGATAATTTTCTTTTACTTAGGTTTTCAGTTCAGGATAACTCAAGTTAATATGTAAACTACAAAAGTATTCATGGTTGCTGTTCAATAATTTTAATTTTTTAATTAAAACTTGAAAAATACCAGAAAATCGTAAAATTAGTTTCACTTATTACGTCATCTAAGACGTAATAAGTGAATGCAATATTTATCTTTATCTTTATACAAGTTGATTTTATTTTATTTTAGTTCTCAGTTCAAGATTGCTAAGGTTATTATTTAAACTGCAAAAATAATTATGGTGTCCGAGCAATAAATTTGATTTTTTAACCAAAACTAGAAAAAAACCTGTAAATTCTTAAAATAGTTTTATTTTTTGTTAGATTGTAATTACTCTTTCCGGTTTTTTTTCTCCTCAGCTAACTTGACACAGGAAAGTAATAGAGAGCTTTTTAACGGCTCATTAAAAAAAATTGACCTATTTAAAAGCCTTTCATAATTAACAAAAACAATTTCAAAACAAAATCATTTTGTAAGAAAAATTACATTTTTCTATTGCTTTGTAGTAGCAAATATTGTTAACATCTGCTTGCCTCCAACAAAAATTTGCGGGAACCAAACTTTTTTTGGCTCGACTCATCAAGTGCTTATCACAATTATGTTATACTTTATTTCTGTAGAAAAAAATTCATTTTTATTTTAGTTTTCAGTTCAGGATTGCTAAAGTTATTTTGTTGACTACAAACATATTCATGGTGTCATATCAACAATTTTAAGATTTTAGTTAAAACTAGAAAAATACCAGAAAATTAAAAAAATTAGTTTCACTTAATACTTCATTTAAGAAGTAATAAGTGTATGAAATATTTATACACGTTTACCTGTCGACAAGATAAGTTTATTTTATTTTAGTTCTCAGTTCAGGATTGCTAAAATTACTATGTAAACTGCAAAAACACTTATGGAGCATAAGCAAAATTTTTTTTTTTTTATTTCAAGCTAGAAAAATACTAGAAAATTCCAAAATTAGTTTAATTGTCGTTCCAATCCAATGAACTCATTACGTCATTTTATTTTAGCTTTTAAAATATTAAAATATTAAAAATTTTTAAATAATAAAAAGTTTTTCAGCTAATTTGATGCTACCTTAAGTGAAAAGGAAAGGAAAGAGGCCCATGCTGCTGGCCAGATTTTGAAAGAAAATTGCTGGCTACCAATTTGATGCTGCTCATCGATTAGTTTTGACTAAAGCCCAACATACCTAGAAAGTCATTCTTAAAGAAATTGGTCAGCTAGCCTTCCCGTTGAGAGCACTTACCAAATAAATAAAAGGCACTATAGGGGCTTGACTGGTCTTAATAAAGTAGAAACTACAAGAATCTACGAGGAGAAGATGGTCCAATTACGGAGACGTAGTTTCTACAGCCCCCCACTACGACTTGAAAAGTCGAGAAAATTCTACAAGATTGTAAATGAGGATCCAAGGCAAGAAGGTGGACCTAGTCAAGAAGAATTTACAAAGTTTGAGTCCTTGAAACAGACGATTGAAAGGACACTACCATATTGGAACAAAGTTATTGTTCCTCAAATGAAGAAAGGAAAGCAAATGCGTATCGCTGCCCACTAAAATGGCCTCAGAAGTATTGTCAAACATTTGGATCAAACGTCTCATGAAGCTATTAGAGGAATAAACTTGACAAAGGGAATAACTTTCGTTTGTGTACTTAATGACAATTTGAAACCAATTAAATCTATGCAATTTCTTGGTGATGAAGAAACCGGGTAAAAAGCTATAGAAGCTGTTGCTAATCAAGGAAAACCTAAATAAACCATAGTTTTTGTCATTGATTTGTCTTTTTTTATCAAGTCTATTTTCTTGTCTGAAAAAGATGATTTAGTTTTTTATAAAAGGCACTTTGATATATTTACACAAATGACCTACATAGTTCATTACAACATTGAATAATGAAAACTGCAAAAATATTTATGGTTTCCGAGCAATAATTTGAATCTTTTAATTCAAACTAGAGAAAAAACTTTAAATTTCAAAATTAGTTTTATTTTTTGTTAGGTTCTAACTACCCGACTCGGGATTTAATGTGTATTTCCATACAAAAAAAAATCGAATTTTTCTTTTATTTTAATGTTCAGTTCAGAGTCACTATACTTATTATGAAAACTGAAAAAATGTTCATTGTATCTGAGCAATAATTTTGATCTATTAATTAAAACTAGAAAAACACCTGAATATTTTAAAATTAGTTTTATTTTTGGTTAGGTTCTTGCTACTCTACGCGTGACTTAAGTAATAACTTAACAGAATTGAATATACAAAAAATTTTCAAACAGAATTGAAACAAGAAATACCAAGGTATACCAAGGGTGCGCTGCTTCGGCTTCGCTGCCCAGCGAAGGTATGGCAAAAAGGGAACATTATTGAAGAGTTCAATGGAAAACAATTCCTAGTAAAAAGTGAAGCGGGCTAGGTAAAGGAAATACCTGTGAAATATGTTAAACTGCTGCCGTTCCTTTGTAACCCTGAACTTCTTTTTGGTAAAAACAATGTTACTGGACTCTCGTACCTCCACGAGCCAGCAATTCTTAGTTCCCTAAAACAGAGATTCATAAATTATAATATCATTTATACAAGGTGTGGAACAATTTCAATTGCAGTAAATCCCTATATAGAGTTGAGCATTTACGACAACTACACCATTCAGGCTTACCACTATGATAGAAGTCTTGACAAAAATCATGATCATCTTGTATATTCTGTGGCCGGAGAAGCCTACAGGCAACTCAAAAGAGGCTCCAAGGACCAGAGCATCATAATGTCTGGTGAACCTGGGGCAGGAAAAACTGTATCTGCTAAATATAAAATTATTTTTTTTGCCACCACTGGAGGCTCCTCAGCTGAAAAACAAAGAGAAAATAAAGTGCTTATTTCAATTCTTAGGGAGGCTTTTGGTAATGCAATGACGGCTCGTAATGACAATTCGTCACGCTTCGGAAAATTCATTCATATTGAATTTGATTCTGCGTATACTATTGTAGGAGCGCATATAAGGACTTATCTACTAGAAAAGAGTCGAGTTGCATATCAGGCTCACACAGAAAGAAACTACTGCAGTTTTTACTAGTAGTGCGCAGCTGCTAATTTTTCAGTTGTCTGGTCTTAAGTTAGGACCAGCGAAATCGTTTCATTATAATACCAAAGTGAACAGCCTTTGATTGATAGTCTTAACGACTTGGAAGAGTTCAATCAAACAAGAAATGCCCTGTCTACGTTTAACTAGAAAAGTGAGGAGCAGAACTTCTTTTTCTAGACATCTGGGAAATATTTAAATACTCGAAGCGGAAAATGAAGAATGCGCCATGTCTGTGAAAGACAAACATTTGCATTTTTCACTCGAACAGTTTGAAGTGAATCGAAAATACACTCCTCGATTTCGAAAATCTTTTACTTAAAGACAAATAATAAGTGGCAAAGAAATTTTCACCAAACCACTAAAAAACAATGAGTCTGCGTTTCGTCGTGACGCTTTAGCCAAACATATTTATGGCCGTCTTTTTGGACGGATTCTTGCTTAGCTGAATAAATTATTAGCTAGCTCAACTGAAATCCAAAGGTCTATAGGAACTCAATACATCTGTGGGTTTGAAACCTTCGAGATAAATACCATCGAACAGCTTTGTATGAATTTCTCGAATGAAAAACTACAACAGCAATTTGGCAACCACGTTTTCAAATTGGAACAAGAAACATATGCACAGGAGAGTCTTCAGTAGAAATTCATTGATTACAAAGACAATCCTCCATGTATTGACCTCATTGAGGGAAAATTAGGCATTCTAGATATTCTAGATAACGCATGAACATTCTCGCCTGGCAGTGATAAATCCTAGCTACGGAATCTAGAAAAGAATTTTTCTGGAAATAAATATTTTGTGAAGCCTAAAGGTTCGTGTTCTACATTTGCCATCTAACACTTTGCAGGAAATTTCGAGTAGCAAGTCAACAGATTTACTGAAAAGAATCAAAATACCCTTGATTCAAAGCAGGTAGCTATTCTGTAGCTCTCGTCAATTCCTCTACTTGTTAGTTTATTCAGCACCAAAGCACCAAACTTCGAAAAATTGCTGATACTGTTCCGCGTAAACATGGATCATTAGTTTTGAAAGATATACAACTTGCAGCAAAATCAAACCTCTGATGAACAAAACGAACTGTTGTGTCACAATATGAAGAATCCTTAACTCAAGTAATGAAGATCTTGAATAGCACCTGTTCACATTATGTAAGATGCATGAAATTGAACAATAGTAAGGTGGTATTTAATTTTGATTCTCAAAAGAGTTGTGCAGTAGCTACAAGCTTGTGGTATTATTGACCCAGTGTGTGTTTCAAAAGCTAAATTCCCGTCCAGAATGTTCCATGATCATTTTGTAAGCTTTGGGGTACATTTCAGCGGACAACCAAAATATAATAAGAATTTTTGGACAGAATTTATTGATTTAAGGAAAATATATAAAGCACTACTTTGGTTGAAAGAAAACAATAGCGTTTATTAGAACATTAAAGCATCCACACTAGACGAGTTAAAAGAGACTCTTGATAGTCGTTTATTACAAAAAGAAAATGGAGAAGAGCAAACTCCTGAAGTACCAGAGGGAGAAATTATAGAAAAACTTACAAATTATGCCAAATCATATTTAGTACACCATTTCTCTATGCAACCACTTGACTCGTCAGTGCAAAAAGACTTTATTGATGACTTCAGGAACAATAAAAAATTGAGAATGACAAATTTCAATTGAATAGATTACGTTGTTTAGGGGAGGATCTCTTTCAAAAGGAATTGGACATAAAAAAATTCCGAATCTCTTCCCTGGCGGCAAAAACTATATGCCGGACATAAACCGTAGGTTTTTGATGCAAACTGCAGAGAACATCAAAGGGCGTCTTCTTAGTAGAAACCCACAGTTTTTTCTAGACAAAAACTATCTATATCACAGCTTTCAGAATCAAGAGCTTTCTTACTTTTGTAACATCCAAATGCCAAATGTTTCTCTCCAGTCAAAAGTGGGAGGATATCGATTATATATTTATGCGTTGTCGAGAAAAATCAATTCTATGATATAGCATAAAGGGTCACCAACGTTACTTAATATAGCCTAGGTGCAGAATGGTATTCTCCAGAATTCATAAAACACTTACGTGACATCAAAAGCCGTGTGATTGGCGTCGATAAGAAGACATTAGCTGAATTAACAGCAATGGACCCCGTATCTGTGGCTATACATTTTCACAAAAAATAGAGGACCATACTCAACGATCTTATCTGTGCAAAGTTTAATCCTGTCTTTGGTAAAATCAAGGATTAATTTTGGCAAATTGAATATCAAACGAGAGGTGCACCACATGTACATTGCATTCTTTGGGTAGACGATGCACCAATCATTGAAAATCTTCACTGGAGGACGTTACAGGGTACGTTGATAGCATTATCACATGCCAATATCCTGACAAACCCTGCACGAACATGTTTTCAATCACCAGATGCACCGCTGCAACAAGTACTGCCAACGAAAATTCAACAGAAATTAATGAAAATAGATTAGTTATTCTGACTAATGAAGTTTGTGTCAAAGAACAAAAATTATGGACTTTATTAACTGCTTGATTCTTTGAAAATCATCTCTCACTATTCCAAAGAAGGAAAAGCCGTAGGCTTTTTTGTGTTTTTACATTAAAGAACAAACTGAAGTATTAAAAGGAAGCTTAGAGGATAAGGTAACACATATGTAGCTTTAGATAAGTTAGTATAACACAAATTAATTTAATCATTTTCTTTAAAAATGCACCATAGGTAAAAATTTCTCTTACCGAGAATCCAACTCGGGTCAACTGGATGAGAGCCAACTATCCTGTCTCCTAGACGATATAGCATATATTAAAATATCTGATTAATGATGTTTATGTTAAATGTTGTATCAAGGTTCAGTCACGTTCAACATAGGCAGGGCATATTCTTTTCCTCCTTAGACAGCTTGCACTGGTTTATTGCAAAAGCTGTTTAATGACTCATTTTAGAGGAAATTAATTTGGCTAAAAAAAAATTTTAATTGAAAAAATTAGTTTTTGAAATATAATCAATTTTTATGAAATACTGCATATTTCATGTTAAAGATTGATCAATGAAGTCATAATCGTTAGTAATAGCCAGGTCGTCTCTTACTATTCCAATTAAGAACAAGTCATAGACTTTTTCCTGTTTTCAATTTCATAGTATCTGGGTTGCAGCAGTAGTTAGTTATCCGTGTTGCAGTAGTAGCTAGCAACCTAGAAAGAGACGATCACGTCACATAGTGAAAAATAAAATAACCCATAACTGCTAAAACTAGAGTCACTTAAAAAAAGAAGTACGCTATTGGAACCGCCTTGCCCAATATTCCTATATATGAAACCAACTGACCCTTGGCTTGAATAACAAGGAAAATATATTGGTTTGAAAATCAAGAAAAGTGACTGCATCCCCGATATTCTGCATTGACAGCTCGCTTGTTCTTTCCGATTTTTACATAAAGGAATGATATAGTTCATTATGAATCCGGTTTGCAGCGGTAACTAGACACCTATTAAGAGACGATCCCGTCCAATGTTAAGAAATATAATAGTCCATAACTCCTAAGAATAGAGTCAGGTAAAAACAAAAAGTACACCATTAGTACCACCTTGTCGGAAAACCTGTATAAGAAAGTTTCTGTCCCTTGGCTTAAACAGCAAGGGATTTATATTGGCTTGAAAATCACGAAAAGTGGCAGCTACTATAGTATATTGCCTATACGTCATCTTTTTTCTTTCTTTTCTTTTCCACAGATAGCTTGGCACAGGAACATCGTAGAGAGTTGTTCAATAGCTAGAGTTGTTGAAGGAAATTACTAGATCTAGTACCATTCGTAATTAAAAAAAATATTTTATTTTAAACAGAATCAATTTTTCCACTAAAGACTGAA
This sequence comes from Artemia sp. Qi Xiang Cuo, assembly GCF_049724085.1. Taxonomy (NCBI): domain Eukaryota; kingdom Metazoa; phylum Arthropoda; class Branchiopoda; order Anostraca; family Artemiidae; genus Artemia; species Artemia sp. Qi Xiang Cuo. The sequence continues at coordinate 51,714,437 of NC_142814.1, forward strand.
TTTTTATGGCCACTCTTGATGAATGCCAGCTACCAAAATTACTAGCTAGAACCACATATGCTTACGATTGTACCATCGTAGTTAAGATTACAGTATTTATATTATGACAAAGCAAAAGGTAGCTAGTTTGCTTGAATAGTGAAGGAAATCCATTGGCTTTAAAAAACAAGAAAAAATGCCTGAACTACGATATTCTGCACCGAGAGCAACTTTTTTCCTTTTTATACATAAAGCATCGATACTGTAAATGGAATTTTGTAAGTTTAATCGATATCATAGATTTATTCATAGCTGAAATACAAACTAAAAAAAATCGACCCAGGGTGGTGATAAATCACGAACTTTTCGGTTAACGGTCGATCATGCTAGCCACTTGTACCACGACGTCATTAATTAAAGCTGTAAAATTATCAATATTATACATAAAGGATTGACAGAGTCCATTATAATCAAACAGTTCATGGTAACGAACTGTACATTAAGAGCGACTCGTCTCAATAATAACCGAAACTCTAAAAAATGGAATTTCGATATCAATAGATAGATCAAAAGGATTGTATTTTTATGCTAATCTGAAATATATAAGTTTCATTAAGTTTAGTCCTACCCATAAGAAATTATGACCCTGAGAAAATTTGCCTTATTTTCACAAAAACGGAAAACACCCCCTAAAAGTCATAGAATATTAATGAAAATCACACCATCAGATTCAGCCTATCAGAGATTCGTACTGTAGAGGCTTCAAGCTCCGATAATAAAGAACAAATATAAAGTTATTATGAAAGACACTTCGATATAGTTATATAAAAGATCTGTATTTTTCATTATAAATGGGGACTGTGTAATTTTCATCAGAAATATCTGAAAACTAGTAAACTAAAAACTCTGGGACATAGTAACTAGAAGTTAAGATAATATTACGTTAATTGACGATCATTCAAATAGCAAACCGTTGCATACATTGGACATAGTTAGCTACTTGATTGTTTGGGGTTTGTCTCTTACTTTTTCAAGGAAGAAAAAGCAGTAAGCTTTTTTCGGTTTTTTTAATTGTATACAAGATCGTGGTTGCAGAGGTAGCTGCAATATGGTAAACGAGAAACACGGGCAAGAGTAATCAAACAGAATATACTAAAACCCCTAAAAATTGTGTCAGATCGAAACACAAAGTACTATATAAAAAGCAACAGTATCTTATGTTTTTTTTACATTATTCACATTAAGGAACAAACTGTAGCCCATAGCATATGGAGTAATAAAAGGAACCATTATATAGATGATTATTTTAATTAAATTCCTTAAAAAATCATCACAAGTAAATATTTTCCATATCGGAAATTGAACTCAAGCCAACTGGGTGAGTTTACATAAAGGATCTACCATTTTAAAATAAAGAACGAACAGTAAAGCCCATAAACAGACTTAAAGTTTGTAATAAAATTTTAATTTCCTAGAAACCATCATCATCCATTTAAACTGAATTTAAAATGTTGCCCCAAGTTAGGCTCGTCATGAAATAGAATCGACCGAACCACAGTGGGTTAAAGAAAAGATTGAGAGATACTGAATTTCGGGCTGGATTGAAAAAATTGAGAAGAAATCTGTGACTAGTTTTATCAACCAATCCTTAGGAAAGGGTAAAACAATTCTAAGAATGTGTCGAAAGTGTGTTATAATAGGTCTAAAAATATTGCTTTCCTGTACCACCATTAATGAATTCCCGTACATGCTTTTAGCTGATTACTTTCCAACGTTCCGTTATATTCTTTCTGCTATGAAATACTATGACTACAAAATATGTATGAAATATAAAATAAAAAATATATAAAATATGTTACACGGTTGGACTTTACATTGATAATGTGTATTATTTTCAGTTGCTTATCATTCTTGTTTTTCAATTTCAACTTTTAAAAGAGTATTGATTTGAGGGATGTTTAGCAAACCCATTTCATTCGCTGCTTTCCAGAAGGATATGAAATTAATAGGTGGTTTCATTTTGATTCAAAGATGTTAAAATTAATTGTTTTGCATTATAATTAACCTCTAATTTGGTTGATTGCTATCTTTTGTTTAATTCTTAAATACTCCAAGTTAACTACACACTGCCTGCTTTGTTTTATAATTTATTTTCCTTGATTTGTGTTTTTTTTTAGAATGCAGTGCATTTGCGATTATAAAACTTTAAAACTTTGAAATTTAATCACTTTTTAAACCTTTCATTAACTTTCTTGTGATGTCCGGGTTTATATTGATAAACGTCTAATATTGGTATGAGTGTACAGGTAAGCGTATTGCCGAATTGTTCAGAGCAATGGATTCTCTTGAAAGGGGATACTTCAAAATTACTCTTTTCTATAAACTATGTATTTATTATACAAAACAATCAAGAGACAAAAACGCGATTGGTTTAAGGCAAAGCAGTAAACGTTATAAGAACTTATTGTGTCAGAAAAGAAATGAAAATGGAGAAAATCCTTTCAATTACAATTTTTTTTATTTAATTCACCCAAAAAATTCAAAATTCAGTGAAAAATTTGACAACAAATGTGAAGAGACTAAATTTAAAGAGAAAAAATACATAGTTGCTTGTGGGGAGAACCTGTAATCCCATTTGCTATCCATTGCAACTTGTCTCGCCTTAGGTAAAATCTTTTGTTATCGAGCTTCTCACCATGTTACATAATGAAATTAGGTACTTGAGTCTGACTGGGATTTGTCTGGTAATTTTTACTGATTTACGCTATGATAAGTATAAATCAAAAACCTGGAAACACAACTCGTGTTTTATATTACGGCATAAGCGTTTGTGGAAAATGTAAGCAATCGAATACTGCTATTATTAATTATCAATGGACTCGCCCATCAGATTCGTTGCTCAGGCCATAAACGGCTCGTCACTTCCACCCTGCTTCAACCCACTCCCCGCCCCCCCCCCCAAATAAACTACTTAGTTATAGGTCCACTCATATCTAGTTCACCCATCCTGACCATATTTTGCCGTATATAGATGCCGTACATTACCATCTTTATTTATGTCTTTCAACTCAACATCCGGTCCAAGCACTATCTCCAGCCGGCATCTAAACCTGGTCGAACATTCTACTATCAGATTCTTTGTTGTTTCCAACACCTCCTCACACCTCTTAAAAACTGGGCAATCAACCCTTTCTATTTAGGTAAGATTATTTCGAATATTCATTGTAGCTATAATTCTTTCAAGCAGGGACCGTAAAGTACTTTGAGTGGTTGGTTAACAAATAAGAAGATTTAGTATTTCATTGAAACGTTGTATAGTTTGTAATTGGCGGTGACTGAAAACACCTCGGGACAAGCCTATCACTATCGATTTCCCAAAATTAATATTTTTAAAGATTTACTACAGTTACCTGTATTCCTCTTATGATTATCTAGCTTTTATAGATTTGTCTCCGTTTCCTAAATTAATGCCTATGTATTTTCTTAATGTAAACAAGCTACTTAAATTGTCTCTGTAGCTGATACAGACAGTTTTTAGGTCTTAGACAATTATTTTTTTAATGACCAATAACAATAGAAATGACTGTAGTGGTGCTATTGATTGCAAAAACTCTGCTTCGTCGATTTCGTTTACCCCTACTCTCCTTGATTGCTAAGGTCATCGACAGCTTTAGGCCGCAAAATTATTCTGCAAAACTTTTACGTTTCGAACTTGATTAGATTGCATTATTTTTTCATGGTATAAACAATAAGAGAAACTTTCTTGATTCTATGTATATAAACTAACTGTTCAAATTTCCTCTCTCTATATAATTTAAAAGCGATCCATTGAAAAAAAGGTTTCGGTTGTTATTTTTAGCCCACAAACTGGATACTTATTTAGGTTTATTGTCATTGAAAATCCACTTAAAGTTTTTCCCTTTACTTTAGGATGAAATTCATTATTTGTCGTCACGTGTGAATGTCTATTATTCTTTTATTTGTCTGTAATTTTCTTTGCGGTCATTTTTTTAGCCTGTTTAAACTAATTGCCAAGTTGCAAACCTTCTGTGGATTGTCATGTAGCCATTATCCCCTTAGTAACTTACAACATGACTTTCCAAGCCTTACCAAATCTGTATATAGAACAAACTGTGACGCGTCACTAAAAACTTTTTTTCTAGCGAAAGAATTCATTAAAAAAAAGATTTTCTTAGATTCTGATTGAAGTTGGAAGACACAATGGCTCAGAGAGGGGAGAAAAAAGGGTATTTCTTATTGATCCCACCTGTCAGGATACCTGATTAATCTTGAATGCTGGGAAATACAGGTCCTATATAGATCTACCTCAGCAAGAATCAACCCCATATAAATGGGGTCTGTTTTTCATCAGAAATATAGTTTGGTGAGTAGCCACGGGTGTAGGAACTTGTTGCTTTTTATTTATTTACAAACGGGTTACAATAAACAAATAAAAGAAACTTGTCATTTAAAAACACTATCCAATGCATTACTGCATGAAAAAAACCCGAAAAAAACACATAAAGAAAAAAAAACTTTGGTTTTACGAGGGAGAAATTTATAAAGACGCACGCATAAAAAGAAGAAGTGAAATACGAAAATTGTAATAACTTTTTTTTGGAAAAAATGCTTAAAAGTCAAGAACTTTAGAGAGGTTGAGCTTCCCTAAGGACCTTGGTGTTCGCAAGTGATAATTGCCTTTAAGTTCAAATTTATCACGTACTTTGTAGCGCCTTTGCTTTTTTAATATATTCCGCAAAACAAAATTTGGATTACATTTCTTTAAACCAGATTTGGACTCCTTAGAAGTTCAAATCGAAACTAATTTCTCTATAAACAAAATCTTGCAGGGTGACCTGAAGGACTGACAGATTGTAAAACGTGTTTATCAGTACTTACGTCAAGTCAAAATTTAATACCAAATTATAGACGATCATAGAAAGCGCGCTACCGCTGCCAAAGTAAAGAACGATATGGGCACAATGTGTGTTTTTTTTTCTCCATACCCGGGCACTTCGTATCTAAGGAGTTGTCGTAGAAACTTCGAAAAGGGCTTATTCGATTGGAAATTGGAGTGGCTAGTGCCATTTTTAATAGTCGAAAGTGATTGGAGGGCAAATAGACCCCCGCCGCTCATCATTCCCCAAAACAAATCCAATCAAAATTTTGAGATAGCCATTTTGTTCAGCATAGTTGATTTCCGGATAGAAAATATGTTTTTGAGGAGGACACTCCCCTAAAACGCTCAGGACAAGGGTTCTAGGTTATGCCCTGGGGACATATATGGTTTTTAATCACTCCCCCCCCCCACCCATCCTTCCCCAAAACAAATCCAATCGAAATTTTGAGATAGCCATTTTGTTCAGCATAGTTGATTTCCCGATAGAAAATATGTTTTTGAGGAGGACACTCCCCCACAACCCTCAGGGCAAGGGTTCTAAGTTATGCCCTGGGGGTATATAAGGTTTTTATAGAAGGTGTTGTCGTAGAAACTTCGAACAGGCTCATTCGATTGGAAATTCAAAGGGCTAGTACTCTTTTTAACAATCGAAAGTGAGTGGAGGGCAACTAGCCCTCCCCCCACCCAGCATTCCCCAAAAAAAACCAATCAAAAATTTTAGATAGACTTTTTTTTCACCTTAGTTTATTTTCAAATAGAAAATATGTTTTTGAGGAGGAAAAATCCCCACAACCCTCAGGGCAAGGGTTTTAAGTTAAGCCCTAGGGGTATATAAGGTTTTTATTGAAGGTGTTGTTATAGAAACTTAAAAAAATGCTCATTGGATTGGAAATTCAAAGAGCTAGTGCCCTTTTTCATAGTCAAAAGTGATTGGAGGGCAACTAGCCCCCCCCCACGCCCATAATTTCCCCAAACACATCCAATCAAAATTTTGATATAGCTATTTTGTTCAGCGTAGTTGATTTCCAAATAGAAAACATTTATTTGAGGAGGACACTTCCTCACAACCCTCAGGACAAGGATTACGAGTTATGCCCTGGGGGCATATAAGGTTTTTATAGAAGGAGTTATCGTAGAAACTTCAAAAAATGCTCATTTGATTGGAAATTCAAAGTTCTAGTGCCCTTTTAAGTCAAAAGTGATTGGAGGGCAACTAGCCCCCCCCCCCCCGCCCATAATTTCCCCAAACACATCCAAGCAAAATTTTGATATAGCTATTTTGTTCAGCGTAGTTGATTTCCAAATGGAAAACATATATTTGAGGAGGACACTCCCCCACAACCCTCAGGACAAGGATTACAAGTTATGCCCTGGGGGCATATAAGATTTATATTGAAATCTTTGTCGTAGATACTTGAAATTGGGCTCATTCAGTTTGAAATTCAAAGGGCTAGTACTCTTTTTAATAGTCGAAAGTGATTTTAGGGCAACTAATCCCCCTCTCACGCCCACCTTTTCCCTAAACACATTCAATCAAAATTTTTAGATAGCCATTTTATTCAACGTAGTTGATAGTTTTGGAAATTAGGTCTTAAAGGATGACACCCCCTCCCCCCACAGCCCTTAGGGCAGGGGTCTTAAGTTTTGCCCTGGGGGTATATAAAGTTTTTATTGAAAGCGTTGTCTTAGAAACTTCAAAGAACTCATTCAATTGGAAATTGAAAGGGCTAGTGCCTTTTTTAATAGTTGAAAGTACTTGGATAGCAACTAACACCCCTCTCACGCCCACCATTTTCCCAAACACATTGAATGAAAATTTTGAGATATCCATTTTGTTCAACATAGTTGAAAGTTCTGGAAGTTAGGTCTTTTAGGAAGATAACCCCTTAGAGCCCTCAGTGCAAGGGTTGTACGTTATACCCTGGGGGGCATATAAGGTTTATATAGAAAGTTGTTGTATAAATCATAGGCAGCGCGATCGCGCTGCCTAAGTAAAGAACGGGAACACTCGAGAACCAGACAAGAAACGGAGACTAAATAAAGAGGAGGACACTCCCCCACAACCCTCAGGGCAAGGGTTTTATGTTATGCCCTGGGGGCATACAAGAGCGATGTTGGCACAATGTATTATTTATTAATTTTAACCTTTATAGAAGGGCACTTCGTATCGAAGAAGTTGTCGTAGAAACTTTGAAAAGGGTTCATTCAATTGAAAATTGGAGTGTCTTGTGCCCTTTTTCATAGTCGAAAGTGATTAGAAGGCGACTAACAACCTTTCAACGCCCACCATTTCCCGAAACACATCCAATCAAAATTTTGAGATACCCATTTTGTTCAGCGTGGTTGATTTCGAGATAGAAATTATGTTTTTGAGGACAGTCCCCCACAGCCATGAGTGCAAGGGTTGTTATGCCCTGAGGGCATATACCGTTTTAAATAGAAGGTGTTGTCTTAAGAACATCAAAAAAGGCTCATTCGATTGGAGATTCAAAGGGCTAGTGCCCTTTTTAATAGTCAAAAGTGATTGGAGGGCAACTAACCCGCCTCTCACGCCAACCTTTTCCCCAAACACATCTAATCAAAACTTTGAGATAGCCATTTTATTCAACATAGTTTTAAGTTCTGGAAATTATGTCTTTGAGGAAGACAACAACCCCACAGCCCTCAGGGCAAGGGTTGTAAATTATGCCCAAGGGGCATATGAGATGTTATATAACGCGTTGTCGTAGAAACTTCAAAAAGGGAGTAGGAGGGTAATCATTTCTAACATGTTACGCATCGCTCTTTACGCTAGTGTGGAGAGGGTTACTATTTCGAAACTTACAAGATTACAGCCATTCAGAGAGCTAGAATACGAAGCTTACAAGATCAAGTGCCTCTTTCTAGACCAATCAGGGAGTCAGAAATACTAACGGAAACTAGAAGTGTTTGTTTTAATTTACATAATTTCTATGTCAAAACCAAAATACCATATTATTTTCTATGGCGTGTGGGGCGTTGTATATATTGATCACACTTATCCGCATAGACCACACTTTCTTTGGAAGGTTAGCTTTGAAACATGTCATAAATGCTAGAATATTAAGTGGGGACTCTGAAGAGATATAAATTTGTGACTTAACGCTAAAAAAGTTTAAAGTAATACTTATCAAGTTGACTTGGCTTTGCTTCTCGACTGTAAGTTCTGTATAATACACAATTACCATCGAGCAGTGTTGTCAATATAAAATATGCAATAAAAGAGATAGAAATTTTTGACTTAACCATAGGAACTATTCCATAGTAATTAGATCGATAATTATTTGCTCGATGATGCAACACGCCTATCTTTTGTCAAGATACAATACCATTGTGGATGCAGCAGTAACTTTATCGTGGTTGCAGCGATAGCCGCAATCATGGTTGCAGCAGTAGCTAAAACATAGTAAGTGACAAACACGTCCCATAGTAACAAAAAATGGCCCAAAACTCCTAAAAATGATGAAAAACTAATATAAGACCGGCAAGGCGAATAGTGTCCAAATAAAATAGCCAGAAAAAAAATGACTGACTGAAACACGAAGTGCATTATGCGAAAATCAATAATATTGATAAGATCTTAAGAACAAATCTTTCCGTTGAACTGAAGCAATGAGAACGCCCGAAAAATAAAAATAAATTCATGTTATTTCAACTGTCAGTTCAAAGTTATAATATAAGAATGGACAAATTTTTATAGTGTCTTAGCAACAATAATTCTACTTTTTAAATTCAAACATGTAAAGTGCTTTAAAATTTTGCTATAAGTTTTAATTTATTTTTGTTCTCAGTCCAGAACCTCTAAATATATTATGTATACTTCAAAAAATATATGGTCTCATAGTGACAATTCTACTGTTCTAATTGAAACTATAAAATCCCTAGCAATTTAAAAATAAGATTGATTTTATCACAGTGTTTAGGTAACTCTTTACAGTGATTTATCAGTAAAAGCTAAACATTATTTTGATCTTTAAAGCGAAACATTATTTAGTTTAAAAAGCTATTTTGGTATCAATTAAAGCTGAAAGTAGAGAATGAACTTTCGAATTTTTTTCATTTGTATTCCGAACGTTTGTGCAGGAATAGACCTTATTCGTTCGTGGCGCCACTCTCGGCGAATATTTGTACTAATAACGGCCACCATATTAGAGAACGCAATAGCTTGTCAAATATTGTGTAATACATAGTTAAAGATTGAATTTCATTTTATTGACTACGGTGCGCTACTGCGGTATTCCTTTGTGCAACGTTACAAGCTCAGAAACAGATTTAAGTAAGCCTACGAAAAAGGTAAATGACAAAAATGGCTAAAATTTTAGTGACAAACACGTCAGGGAGTTGAGGAAAATGAGTTAATAATAATAAAGAAAAAAACAAATTAAGCATATGAAGATATCTATTTAATACTCACTTCCATTAACTTCTGTCAACCATAGTTCAGTGCCACCGTGTGAATTACCTCTTAATTCACTGTAAATTGAACCACAATAATTAATTCGCTGCATTAATAATTCATATGTTCGTAGCATACTTTCCATATAGAAGTTCTAGTATACTTTTACTCTACACTACTGAAAAATTGAAGTTCTTGCACATAGTGCATAGCGCAAGATGCACTATACCAAAGCACTCGTTATTGAGCCATTAGCAACCCTACATAAAATAGTCCATTGGAAATTTTTAGTTTCTAAGATGTGTCGAAATTCAATTTTCGTAGTTTTTAACTGTTTTGAGATCCAAAATACCTTAAACAAGTCTTTAAAAAGAAAAAATTTAAGGATTTGACGACATCTATTTAATATCCCCTCCATTCACTTCCGTCAGCCATAATTCAGCGTCACCGTGTAAATAAATTCTTATTAATCCCCATTTCCCTTATCCTGGTTACATCGCTGCATTAAAAATTCCAATAGCCAGGTATGCATTTTATGGCGTTAACTTTTAAAATTGGCGTTTCTATAACAAAATATTTATACACGCTGCAATGTGTGAAATTTTCTTCTAAAAGTTTTCCATTTATTGATGACGGTGAAGAGATAGAGGGAACTAATTGAACAAACCCGCAAATGGTGGCTAGGCTCAATTTATTAAGTAACTGAACTTTCTTTTTTAAGGTTTATGTTTCTTGTGCATGCTTCGGGTATGTTATTTTTCTGCAGTTCTACCATTCTAATAATTTAACGTAAGACGACAATTTTGATTGCTCAGATCAGTTTTCTTTTTCGAAAATTATTTTGTATTTTTTTATTTTGAAAAATATGTTGCAAAGGTTTCTTCGAAGCATGCAAAATCAAGAAAATTTCCTTATTTTTCAAGTAAGTTGAGATTATTATTTAAGGAAAAGTAATTCTGAATCAGTGAAAAGATAATTCTGACATTGATGCATCCAATGCTTTTCCCGTGTCCTTTATCAGCAAGTTACAACCGTTGGCTTGTCGCACAATCACATAATTCACAATGAACATAAACCTTAATAGTTGAAAATATATTCGCTTAACTTTTTGTATTATAAATAGATTTTAGATTTACAATATATATAGATTATTGATTATAAATAAAAAAAAAACGTGCCTTCAAGCCTAAAGTGTGAAATTGTGAGAAGTTTCATGTGAAAACAGGCTGATTCAAAGTAGTAGCAACATCAGTGTGCCTGCAAAAAATGTGTTTTTTTCTTCTTTTTTTCTGTTCTCTCCGTTTATTCCGTCTTTTGCAATTTTTGTGTATGACGGTCATAAATTAATAAAATAATGAATTAATAAAACATTCATATATTTCCATTTTATGTCTTCGTTAAGTTTTTTTTGTCTTTTATAGCTATTTTTGTATCTTTCTTTTAATTTATTTTCAGCCATCCTTTAGTTACTGAAAAGACCTTGGGCAATAATTTCCCTTTGGTATTTTCTTCCCTGGCAACAGCTCCAAGAACTTGATGAACATGCAGTTCGTATCGTCCTTGCGATGATTTTTTCCCTTAAGTTACCTGACCTAAAGTCTCTTTGTCTGTGGCGGCTCTGGCATCTCATGCGCCGGTGTAAGATATTGATTAGCGCCCCCCCCTGTCTCCTAAGAATTTGCAGGCCAAATGTTAACAAAATTTTCACTTATTAAAAAAAATTGAACACAAAACATTAAAATTAATTAAATTCAGTTTACTTATATATATATATATATATATATATATATATATATATATATATATATATATATATATATATATATATATATATATATATATATATATATATATATATATATATATATATATATATATATATATATATATATATATATATATATAAATAAAAAAAAAAAAAAAAAAAAAAATATATATATATATATATATATATATATATCAAAGCAATGGGGACGAAGATATGGGGAAAATGAAAATTGTGTATTCAATTTGCTTATACTAACTACCAACTGCGCTCTCTACTTTATTTCAATAAAAATAAAATTTCCAAAATTACAAATGTGTTTAACCGTTAGATAATTTATTTAAAATTTTGCATCCCTAAAATTTCTGAAACCGGGGCAAGTGCCTCCTCTGTCCCCCCTAAAATCACCTCTTTTTTATCCTTTTAAATATTTATTTCTGTTTACTTTTAAGTACTCGTATAAAGATAAAATATAACTTTACGAACTATTCATAGAACGTGGAGATACTAAAGCTTACAAACTTACAACCCTCGAAACTTGTATTGTTTCCTTTGACTGAACAATGTTCAAATTGGACAGCTCACAAAATTTCTGACTAATTTGTTTTTTTAGACAATGCAAATCGAACAACCCTGACAGATATGCACTAGCACCTCTAACAATAAGTCTGTGCCCGAACTTCAATGCGCCTGTACAATTTACTCAAAGACGTCATTCGGTTAGTGTACTAGAAAATACAGTAAAGAACACTACGTTACTTGTTCGGACAACCAAAAGACCAGGAGACAGGGAGAGAATATTTTTTTCTATTTCCTAAAAGCTAATGATATCTGTGTTAAAAGAGAGCTAAAATCGAAACCTGATATTTGAATAAAAAAATCGAATGAAAGAGCGATTAAAACTTAAAATCAAAAATATCACGTTTTACAGAAAAGGCTACTACACTCCTCCCACCTTATTATGTATGCTAGGATATTAATTACCCTTTACTGTAAACACAAAAGAAAGAAAAGTAATATGACTCTTCTTTTAATTCATCACTCAAGTCCCCTATTTCTTTTCCGAGTCTCTAGTCTCTAAATAAATCACGCCTAGCCACCACTAGAAAATACAGTGAAGAACACTACGTTGCTTGTTCTCACAACCAATAGAAAGAGGAATAGCGTGAGAATTTTTTTTCGATATCCTTAAAATTAAATTAAAAAAAAATAGAATCAAAATTGAAGCCTCAAATTCGAATAAAAAAATCGAAGGAAAGAAGGATTCAACCTTAGAATAAAGAGCATTTCCAACGTCTTAGAGAAAAGGCTACTACTCTCCTCGCACCTCAACATGTGGGCTAGGATATCACCTACTACTTTTATTACTAACAACTCAATGCAGCTCAAAGCTGCCTAAGGCCAACACAGCAACGCTCGCTCTGCTTTTATCCCCATCTATTCAAAGCCTCCATCATTACACTCTCTCCAAAAGTTTCCATATCTCTTAAATCTATCCTTAGGGCATCCTCCTTCCTATCCGGGGGCGACCTTCGTAAAGATTCTCCCAAGCCATTGATGGCGCATAGGGCGTCAAATCGGCGTTGTTGCTGGGTTTCTTTTACTGGGACAGGTAGTCCGCCTGTCACCCAACCTTGCGGCAACAGGGATCAAACCCCTGTCCCCGTATTCCTAAGCAGAGCAGTAATCCACTGTGCTACCACATAGTTACACTGAAATTTTTTGTTAAAATTCTTACCCGTTTATTATGTCTTTACACCTTTCTTGAAGAAAGCGCCTGAGCCTGTGTAGGTTGATGGAATCTCTCTGGTAAACTACTACTACCACTACTAACAACTCACCGCATACCAAGCCGCCTGATGCTGACACACGTACGCATGCTTCTCCTCCATCCCGATCTATTCAATGCCCCCCGCTTTACACCCTCCCAGGACGTTTCCATTTCCTTCAAATCTTTCTTTACATCCTCCCATCCCAACCACGGAGGACCTGCTATCCGCTTAGGCCTATACGATTGGCAATTTGTCGTCCTTCATCTGCAGAACGTGCCCTAGCCATTTCAACTGTTCTCTCATTATAGTCCTAGAAAGCGAGATTGAACCACACTTTACATACAGCCTACTGTTAAAATACTCCAAGCATACAGTTATTTTGTTTAATTGAAACTCCCCCTAAACTCCGCCGAGAAGTTTCACCTTAATACTCTTAGCATCATTAGTTACAGTAACTGTAGTGGTAGTATTAAAAGTAAACGCATAGCTCAAAATCTCCCACAACTTGTTCTTACAGTCAAACTTAATAATATAAATTGTTCTTGAGATATTGCTGTGTCACCTTTACAAAAGTCCAAATGCTCATAGTTTGTTTTGATTTAGTTCAACATCGACCTAAATATTCCTTATATATGATTACTGAAGACATTGCTATATACTCTTTTGACTATTGGTTACAAAATGGCTGTCTAGCAATTTCAATTGAACGTGTTTGGAGAAAAGAGGATGTCAAGAAGGTGGAGCTGTTTTCCCTCCATCACATTTGACTCTTAAAATGGAACTAGAACTATACATTTCCAATCAAATGAGCTTCTTCTTAAGTTCACAAAACCACTCCTTCTATAAAAACACTACATGCCCCTGGGGCATAACTTACAGCCCTTACCCCAGACTCTGGGGGTTGTGTCAAACCCAAAGGTCTTGTTGTGTCATTTTTTGAACAAATGACTATCTCAAAATTTCTATCAGATGCACTTGGGGGAAATATGACATGGGGGGTATAGCTCCCCTCCGATAAATTTGACTCATAGAAGGTACAGTCAGCAATATAGTATATTGCTCTTTTTAAAAATAAAATCATACAAGTGTGATCGGTAAATATATCGGATCGTATAAGTGCGATCGGTAAATAAAGTTTAGTCATGAATATTCATTATTATCCCAAAGGACAAGAGCCCGATCAGCAGAGGTGATGAGTGTCGTGAAAGATCAGCTTCGATGACTTGGACACGCCTTAAAAATGAAAACAGCTCAAGATTACGAAATACGCTAACTAAATAACCTGCAAGGGAAAGACACAATCAAGCAACCGAGCGTCTGCCGATACTAGCATAAAAAAGAAAGAATCTTTTATTTTTTTATATACACGGGAAGTGATAATCGGACGTCCGTCTACAAATTATTCCTTCATTAATTATACTCCGCTGAATAAGAACAAAAACTACTCTTTATTTATAACTTCAAAGAACAGAAATGAAAAAACATGATCCACGTTCCATAGAGTTTAGCAATAGCTGAATAAACGCGGTGTATACTCTATTGTATAAAGTCATGTATGTAAATTTACCGTGTTATATTTATTCGCACTAATAACCAATAAATATGAAAATCTTTATTCAAAGCCCACGGTAAACCCTCGCTGTCTGAGCTACTTTTTTTCAAATAAATAATATTATTTACATTCTTGTCAAATGTAGATTGTATTTTTGTTTGATTAATATGTATTCACTACAGTTTTAAATAAATCGTTTAACAAATACGTATCGAAAAAAAAAATATAAAAATTTAAACTACTGACCTTGCTATTTTAATAAAACTCTTAATTTAATTAATTTATAACAGGTATCAATGGACTAGTAAGATAAGTACAACATTCGACGAATAAAATTTATTTTAAGTTAACACACTAGGGTTGTTGTTTAGTAACAAGAGTTAAACCGCAGCTTGCCCTGTCGAGCGTTTTAGTAGTTATTACGATACACTAGCATATTCCCAAGAATGGATAACAATCTTTAAAGCAATAGAAACTGTCTGAGTTAATTTCATTACTCCTGGGGAGGATGGAAAGCGGGCAAGAAAGTCAGGCACTATAACCCTTAAAACAAGCAAAATTCGGTCAATTTACATATTTTTGTGGTAAAGGCGAATCTCTGAGCTCATTCTTAGGGATATATTTATGAATTCGTTTCACAGTTGGAGGGGGGGGAATTTTTAAATCAGCAAAAAGTAGGTGGTTTATATGACAGTTATAGGAAACTGTTGGGGAAACCCATGTAAAATCTTGCAATCTACCCTTGTTTTTAGGATATTTCTAGACAAGGAATGTCCTCACTCCTAGGGAATATCCTTCTTGCTGTATGAAAGTAGGAATCAGTCAAGTGCTTCGATACTGAACCCACCCACCCCCCACCCAGAGTAAATTTAGGCAGATTGATTTTTGAAGCCCTTATATTGCACCTTTTATTTTATAATCTCTGACTAGTGGCGCTAGTTTAAAGTAAAGGAGAATAGGAAGAATTCAATATTTTTGTGCATCTATGGTTTTCTCAATAGAGTGGCCATATACAAGAGAGTAAAGCTGGTTATATTTCCTTTAGTTGAAAATGGGTGTCATTGCCAAGTGATTCTTTTGCCTTGCGTTTAAACTACCAACGACAGTGGCGGTTGCTATATCAATCCTCTGTCTGAATTCTGAGGTTATCTGTCTCAAATTTAATTCAATAATAGCGTGGAATTCTGATTTTACTCGACAGAGCGTGGTTTTCATTGGCTGTCGGTGACGCTTTGACTAAAGGAATAAAATACCATTTTCCCTTTCAATCCTTGACGTCAGTGGAAAACTTCTGCGATTAGTTTAAAGTGATGTCATTTGATAACTTTCATCCAATAGAAAACCATTTCACACTATCGTTAGTTTAAATTTGAGACAGATGATACAGTCCTAATACGTACCATAATGTTCATGCGCTTTACAGTGCACAAGCACATTGGTCCAAAATAATAGAAATAGGTAGTTGCGATTTTAAAATGACAGTGATACGTATGGACCACGTTCGCTACCCTGCTTATATTGTTATGAATAAATCAGTTTCATTCGTCACCTGGTGTTTTTCTTTTTTTGTCTTTTTGCGTCAGAAAAATTTTTGAAATTGAAAAAATTAAAAAAATTTACGGACGAAGTGTTGCCAAACTCAACTAATAAGCTTCAATTATTTATTTGCGCGATTCAATGTGGCAACACATAACGGAAATGTGGCCCTACCCTAAAAGATAATTCTAGATCTAGATGGATGATGGATAAGTCTAGATGTGTTTTTTCTCTTGAAAAATTGTTATGGTGCTCTATGGTTCTTTTTAAAAGAATTCCTATTTTATTTGGTAGGTCACGAGCCAGTAATAATAGATCATGCAGTAGTTGAGTTCTAACCGAATATGAAGCCAGAAAAGAACTTGTTAGAAGTATTTCAAACGGAAGTTAATTTGGAGGACCTCTACCAAAGTAAGCTCTATTTTGTTGATTTTAATAGTTGTTGTTTTAATAAAGATGCTCAAACTTAAAGCTGTTTTCTGAAGTTTATTTTCTTACTAACGATTTCTCTCAGAATTGTTTCACAATCATGTTTATCTTGAAAAGTTGAATAAGGTCTGAAATTCAATTTTAATGAAAACAGTCACTATATGCAGCTGTGCAATTTGGGATATTAGCGGGCGCCAAATTTAAAAAGAAGTGTGGGTGAATAATCAGAAAAAAAGAACCTGTGGCAACCAACAGCTTAAGAAGATATAGTTTACTTTTGAATTTTCAGAGGGCTTTTTGAATCAATCGATCGTTAATGTTTCATTTTTACAGACAAAAAACGTTTTCAAATTTAACTAATAAATTTTGCTTATTGTTTTTTCCAGTTCAACTTTTCAGCGCTGGCGAAAATATGATACTGTCCTGATAGCTTGCAAATACATCAAAAGAAAAGGCTTAAAAAATCCTGTGTTTCAGTATGAATACATTAAAGATGGGTCCAGGGGGCAAAAAACGTTTTATTTGTATGTCCTTGGTAGTTCAGCAAATAAAAATTAGTGGAGGGATGTGTATTGATTTAGAAAATTTGAAAATGGGGTCTTCAAAATCAAAATCAAGTCCTCAAAATCAATTAACAGTAGTTTACAACTAAGTTTCGTATTGTTTGATAATTCCTAAACTTTCTAGCAAGAATTTTCTGTTTAGCTTGCGGAAACAGAATTGTTAATAAAATTGAGAATAAGGCAAGTTCTTCAACACAACATCGTCCCAGTTCATAGCGAATCTAGTTATTGATTCTGGTGCAGCACTCTGGTCAGGATAAAATCATCTTGTCAGCTAATCTATGCATATGATATTTTGCGTAAAAAAGACACTTCACTTGCAATCTACTAGGCTTACTGTACCATTTTATAAGGTAAGTCAGCAATCCTTGTAGACTATAATTATTGTTTAATAATTTTTTCTTTAAGACGAGCAGACACTATCCTCTTTCAATACAGATCGCAAGACGCAAAATAAAATAATTTCATATAATACAGATCACAAACTAAATGAAAACCGGTTCTACGTAGCTTCTTCTATATACATAGGCGCGATGTCAGACAAGCATCCAAGCTTTTTCATGTACCAGAAGTCATGTTTGATTCTGGCAAAGGCTCTTGGGATATAATATACGCACCTCGCCATCGATTACTATCATTGATACTTGCACTTTTGCTACCACTCCCTGTAAGTCCCACAATTTTAGAAACTAGTGAAGTTGTGCTCCATGGCGTGCGCCAGAAATCCTCTATGGTTTCTGTCAAAGGTTCTTGGGTCACAATATGTACACCTCACCATTGATAGCCATCATTTGTGTATTCGCGTTTAAATTTAAGAAAAATAAATAAAAAAACATGTTTTTTTCAACTGAAAGTAAGGAGCAACATTAAAACTTAAAACAAAAAGAAAATATTACGTATATGAGGGGGTTTGCTCTTCCTCACAACCTCGCTATTTACACTAAAGTTTTTAGTACTTTTAAAAAAAAAGCTTCTTATTGTTCTACCCTCTTATATACGGATTAATTTCTGTTCGTTTTAAGTTTAAATGTTTCTCCTTACAGTCAGTTGAAACAAGTTGTTTTTTTTTAATTTAATTTCTGATTGTTTTTTAAATAATGCCAGGAAGTCTGGCTACTGCTCCATGGAAAAACCACTCTCCCGGGGATTTATACTGTAGAAAATTCAATTCTGGTTAAAATTTACCCGGACAATTGCCCTTTAGATCTCCATGCTCAAAACTGAGTCGGCAAAGAGAAACCAAGACACAGGACGAATTTCGTATAGGAATTATGGCAAATTTTCCCTGAAAAATTCACTCCCTGGAAACCTCCCTCCCATGGAAAGTTATCCCCGTGGAAAATACCACCAAGGGAAAATTCGCCCCCCCCCCACCCAAAAAATGGCCGCATGACGCATGCTTCCAAATAACAAATACTACACGAAAACAATGGGCAAATTTTGTAACTTAAGACCTTTCTCTAGGGGCTGTGGGGGGTCAAGATACCTCCAAAGGTATAGTTATTCGGCCTTTCAACTATGGTCAATAAAATTTGTATCTCAAAATTTTGATGGGACGATCTGAGAAAAAAGGGCGGGGGAGGGGGCCTAGGTTGCCCTCCAATTTTTTGGTCACTCAAAAAAGGCACCAGAACTTTTGATTTTCGTTCTAATAAGCCCTCTCTTCATATTCTAGGGCCACTGGGTCGAAACTATCACCACTAAAAAAAAACAAAAAAAACACACATCCGTGATCTTTCCTCTGGCAAAAAAAAATACAAATTCCACATTATTTCAGATAGAAGCTTGAACCCTCTACATAAAGGGCTCTCTGATTAGCTGAATCTGATGGTGTGAATTTTATTAAGGGATGTTAGGGGGTAAGGTATGTTTTCCCCTTTTTTAAAAAAATAAGGCTAATTTTCTCAGGCTTGTAACCTTTACTGGGTAAGACAACTTGATGAAACTTATATATTTGAAATCAAGATAAAAATCCGATTCTTTTGATATATCTATTGGTATCAAATTTCCGCTTTTTAGAGTTTCGGTTACTATTGTGCCGGGTCGAAAATTATTTATAGCTCGTTACCACGGATTGTTTTATAAAAAAAAACTAAGTGAAAAAAAAACTAAACTAGAAGAAGAAAAAATTGCCCCAGCAACTTGCAGAAACTCATGCTAATAAAATGATCGTTTTCTGGATTTATATGCGCCTTTGGAAGAAAATATGCGATTTGAAGAAAAAAAACGTATTAGAACCTGACAATAGTAAAAATACAACTTTTCAGAACAGCAACAAAAAACTTTATCTTGTATATACGCGATTATTGAGTAAAAGATGAGTAGACGATATGCTACGAGTTAATTGATTAACCAATTGATTTACCAGTTTAAGTAGCATATAGTTTCTTTTCTTTTTTTCTTTTGTCAAAACATTTCATTATAATCCTTTGAACGAACAAAGCTGCCCTAAATAAGAAAAAAATATATATATATATATATATATATATATATATATATATATATATATATATATATATATATATATATATATATATATATATATATATATATATCAGCAATGACATTTATTTTCCCACTATAATGAAGCAACATACACAAGAAATAGAATGAATGGCAGTACCATCAGCAATCCTTCGTCTTTCGATTTGAAAGGACTGCTTCATATTGTCATTCATTTGTTTTCCTTCTGAAGCACTTAACCTTCAAGTAGTTTTAGCAATTCCTTCTCCATTTCCTTTGGATCTTAAGTATGGGCATAACGAGATACAGGTATATCCTCCCTATTAGTGGCAAATCTCGTGAAATTCCGCTTGATAAAATCTCCAAAGTACCATTGCAAAACCCCAATGTCTTCCCAAGGCCAGAACAAAATTTGCACTTTGCTCAAAAAATATAAATGTTTTTACTTTTATAACTTTAATAAATCAAATAATAGTAACATTTTGATTACTAAATATCAGTATATGTATATTAGACTGACAATGCCAATTCATTTGTATTTTTTCAGTAAAGGGCAAATTTTGTTCTGGCATTGGGAAGGCATAGGGGTTTTGCACCCAACTTATGTTAATTTCTGCTTTCTACCAGGCCTGAAACTACCACAAATCAGTATCGATAAATAAATGAAACCCAAAACGAACAGAAATTACAATAAATAGCCGAGTCAAACTCAAAACAAGCAGAAATTAACATAAGTTGGGCGCAAAACCCGTATGCCTTCCCAAGGCCAGAACAAAATTTTCACTTTACTGAAAAAATACAAATGAATGTGCATTGTCAGTCTAATATACATATACTGATATTTAGTAATCAAAATGTTACTATTATTTGATTTATTAAATTATTTTGGGTCATTTTTTGTTTAATGGAGTTCTTTACTTTTCTTTGAAAAACTTATTTTGTGGAAAGAGTTTTTTTAATTAATTTCTGTTTGTTTTACATTGACATAGTCTTTTCAGGGAAAAAGAAAATAATACTTTAAAAATCTTTTCGTTTTATAAGACTTTATAGTTTGGCCTGTTATTTGTATGCTGGAGAAAAATTTTAAGCAATTTTTAACAACATACACCCTTTTAAAAATCTGGACACAAATAGTACTGTTTAATTTAGTTTCATACCTACTCTAGTTGACCTGAAATGGATAACTTGATACCATTCACAAAAAAAATCTGTTCACTTTCTTTGATAGATTGGATACACTTACGCTTTTGTGATTTGGTTAAATTTTCAGTGCAGAAATAGGTGGGTTGGCGTGGGAGGGTAGGAGTGGAAGGGAGATTAGTTGCCCTCAAATGATTTTCGACTATTAAAAAGAGCATCGGCCACTTCTCTTTTCAATCGAATGAGCCCTTTTCCCACGACAACTCCTTCGATACGAAGTGCCCTGGTCTAAACAACAACAACAACAAAAAGTAATAAATTATACCCACTTCAATCTTTACTAAAAAAATGTCAAGCCTGCCAAACACTTTTGACTATTAAAAAGGGCACTAGGCCTTTCGATTTCCAATCGAATGAGCCCTTTTGGAAACGACAACACTTTCTATAAACACCTTATATGCCCCCAGGGCATAAATTACAACCCTTACCCTATGGTCTGTTAGGGTGGTTGTCATCCTCTAAAACCGAATTTCCAGAACTTTCAGCTACGTTAAACAACATGGCTATCTCAAAATTTTGATCGAATGTGTTTGGGGAAATGGTGGGCGTGAGAGGGACGGTAGTCGCTCTCCAATCACTTTCAACTATTAAAAATGGCCCTAGCCCTTTCAATTTCCAATCAAATGAGCCCTTTTGAAGTTTCTACGACAAAACTTTCAATAAAAATCTTATATGCCCCAGGGCATAACTTACAGCCCTTGCCCTGAGTGCTGGGGAGGGTGTCATCCTAAAAGACCTAATTTCAAGCACTTTCAACTATGTTGAACAAAATGGATATCTCAAAATTTTGATTGAATGTGTTTGGGAAAATGGGGGCATGAGAGGGGCGTTAGTCGCTCTCCAATCACTTTAAATTATTAATAAAAAAGGCATTAGCCCTTTCAATTTCCAATTGAATGAGCCCTTTTGAAGTTTCTACCTTTCAATAAAAACCTTATATGTCCCCAGGGCATAACTTACAACCCTTGCCCTGAGGGCTGTGGGGGGAGGAGGGGTTGTCTTCCATAAAGACGTGGCATAAAATGGTTATCTAAAATATTGATTGGATGTGTTCGGAGAAAAGATGGGCTTGAGAGGGGGGTTAGTTACTCTCAAATCACTTTCGACTATTAAAAAGGGTACTAGCCCTTTTAATTTCAAATCGAATGAGCACTTTTTCAAGTTTCTACAGTAATAACTTCAATAAAAACCTTATATGCCCCCAGAACATAACTAATAATCGTTTCCCTAAGAGTTGTGGGGGAATGTCCTCCTCAAAAACACGTTTTATATCTGGAAGTCAAATACGCTGAACAAAATGGCTATCTCAAAATTTTTACTGCATGTGTTTGGGGGAATGAAGGGTGGGGGGGCTAGTTGCCCTCCAATCACTTTTAACTGTTAGAAAGGGCACTAGCCCTTTGAATTTCCAATTGAATGAGCTTTTTTTGAAGTTTCTAAAACAAAGCCTTCTTTAAAACCTTATATGCCCCAGGGCATAACTTAAAACCCTTGCCCTGAGGGCTGTGGGGGAGTGTCCTCCTCAAAAACATATTTTCTATTCTCTAAATCAAGTACGCTGAACAAAATGGCTATCTCAAAATGTTGATTGAATGTGTTTGGGGAAATGATGGGCTTGGGAGGGGGGGGCTAGTTGCCCCCCAATCAATTTCGACTATCAAACAGGGCACTAGCTCTTTGAATTTCCAATCGAATGAGCATGTTTTGAAGTTTCTACGACAACGCCTTCTATAAAAACCTTATATGCCCCCAGGGCATAACTTACAACCCTTGCCTTGAGGGTTGTGGGGGAGTGTCCTCCTCAAAAACATATTTTCTATCTGGAAATAAAGTACGCTCAACAAAATGGCTATCTCTAAATTTTGATTGGATGTGTTTGAGGGAATGATGGGCGTGGCGGGGGGGGGGGCTAGTTGCCCTCCAATCACTTTCGACTATTAAAAAGGGCCCTAGCCCTTTGAATTTCCAATCGAATGAGCCTGTTTTGAAGTTTCTACGACAGCACCTTATATAAAAACCTTATATGCCCCTTATAGTCTCTCCATAATACAGGCTGTCATAGACTTAACAGTTCTGCGCAAAGGCATGACTACAAGGTGTCACAATGACTGTCCTCATTTTTTTAATGATGGATTTTTTAAAGATTTTTCTATAACCATAAAAACATTTTTTAATGAATTATTGTACCAACTCTCAAGAAAAGATCATTCTGATTAAAATTAAGGCTGTCCTGGAATGTTGGAATAAATGTACATAATATTATGATATAGTCTAGTCTTCATAGGCCAAAATTTGTTGAAGGGGCAATGATTGATCACATTTGTGAAAATGATTCTTTTATTACTAACCATAATTAATATGATTTGAAAACTGAAGAAATAGTTTTATGCTGAATTATTTTTAATCATGATATATTTA
The DNA here is from genome assembly GCF_049724085.1 of Artemia sp. Qi Xiang Cuo. Lineage (NCBI taxonomy): Eukaryota > Metazoa > Arthropoda > Branchiopoda > Anostraca > Artemiidae > Artemia > Artemia sp. Qi Xiang Cuo. The sequence continues at coordinate 51,737,428 of NC_142814.1, forward strand.
AATATTAAAAAAAAATTGTATTCAAAATACAATTCAATTTTTTTATTTTATTTAGTTGTGGTTTCGTCTCTTTTTGAAAAAAAAGAGAAATAGGATTGTAAATGCACTGCGCAAATTTAACTATACAAAGAAAAGGCATAAAAAATTAAAGAAATATAAAAAAAACACAATCTCATTTTAATTAAAAATTTCGAAAACTTAATAATTAAATCATTAAAAATTTACAATATAAAACACTTAAAACACTAAAAACACAAGCAGGAATCAGTAACAAAGACAGAAAAAAAATTAAAAGATTGACATTAAACTTCAAATTAAGCTTAAGAATGTAGGAAAGCTCTATGTTGTAGATCATTCACACCGATTGCTGAAAAAATAAAATAAACATAATGACTTTGAAATGAAAGAAAAATGTCATAAAAGATAAAAACAAAATCACACCGATTGGTGGGGGGGAATGTTAAGTAGCGAAATAACATGAAAGAAAAAAAGGAGAAGGACTTGAGCAAAGGTGAAAACAAAGGACTTCACTTTATAAAGAGTTTTTTTAAGAACAGACACTCCAGTCAGGGCCGGATAAAGGGTGGTTGGAGCAATTGGGTCCAATTGTGTCCCGCGTTTGAAAGGGCGCACATGACCATCAAAATGGACAAAACAAAATTTGAAATTTAAAACAAATTGCTTTTGATTAGTAACTCAAATAATTAAAAATACATTTACCTTAATTTTGCATTGCTGGATGATATTTATTAATGTGTTTATTATGTGAATTTCTGAGACATTAATGTGTTTTATGTGAATTTCTGAGACAGTCCTCTGACATCAGGGTACAAACCCCTGTTTCAAGCGCATGTTAAACCACGCGAAACACCCTCGCCTTTAAAGGGTCAGATAAGTTGAGCTACCAACCCCTCAAGCCGTCACACCTACGCAATGCGGTTACGGTTCTATTAAAGACAACACAGTTGCCAAGACTTCGTAACTTCAAGCTCCAATATCTTCATACGACTTACCCCCGTTTCAAACGGCGAGATATGTACTTTGCGAAAGGAACCCATGAGGGAATCCCCGCTTGTAACGTAATGACAGCTCACACCTTACGTAATTATTGTGCAACACTGTCACGTAATACTTTTATTCACCCGAAACCCCAAAGCGTTTTTTTTCACTAACTTAATGGCGGTACACACTTTATGCAAGGTCAGCGCATCTTACGCATGGCCAGCGCATCCATCACTGCCAGATAATATCATTTTTTCATTTTTTTTCTCAAAAGCCTCAAGACATTTTCTTATTTTTCGACATTTCATTTCATCGCTCGAAACACCTTTCATATTTCTTCTTTTTCTAGAGTTCTTAACCCCGCCAGTACTCGAAAGGTCATTCTCTTCCAATGGTACAGCACCCCAAGCAAGTCGTCCATGAAATCATTTCCAGTATTTTGTATCTGGAATCATATTCTAAAAATTACCTATTGCGTAAAGCTAAGATCCCCCATTTTTTGGCACTCGTTAGAATGATGCGTTACGTCTTAGCTAAGTCTTAGCTTAGAGCTTTAGTTAGGGTTGAAGTTTATTTTAGTTATAGTTAAGAGTTTTTAGCTTAGATTCTTAGCTTAGAGTTTTAGCTAGAGTTGAAGTTTAGTTTAGTTAAGAGTTTAGAGTTTTAACCTAGAGTTTCGTTAGAGTTCTAGTTTAGTATAGTTGTAGTTAAGAGTTTAGAGCTTTAGCTTAGAGTCTTAGCTTAGAGTTTTTGTTAGAGTTGGAAGTTTAGTTTAGTTTAGTTTTACTTTATAGTTTTAGCTTAGAGTCTTAGCTTAGAGTTTTAGTTAGAGTTGAAGTTTAGTTTAGTTTTGGTTAAGAGTTATAGCCTAGAGTCTTAGCTTAGAGTTGAAGTTTAGTTTAGTTTTAGTTAAGAGTTTAGAGTTTTACCTTATAGTTTTAGCCTAAAGTTTTTGCTAGAATTGAAGTTTAGTTTATTTGTAGTTAATAGCTTAGAATTTTAGCTTAGAGTCTTAGCTTAGAGTTTTACTTAGAGTTCTAGTTTAGTTTACTTTTAGTTAACAGTTTAGAGTTTTAGCTTGGAGTCTTAGCTTAGAGTTTTAGTTAGAGTTCTGGTTTAGTTTAGTTTTAGTTAAGAGTTTAGACTTTTACCTTAGAGTCTTAGCTTAGAGTTTTAGTTAGAGTTCTAATTTAGTTTAGTTTTAGTTAAGAGTTTAGAGTTTCATCTTGGAGTCTTATCTTAGAGTTTTAGTTAGATTTCTAGTTTATTTTAGTTTCAGTTAATAGTTTATAGTTTTAACTTATAGTCTTAGATCAGAGTTTTAGTTATAGTTGAAGTTCAGTTTAGTTATAGTTAAGAATTTAGAGTTTTTGATTAGAATCTCAGCTTAGAGTTTTTTTTTAATTTTAGTTTAGTTTTAGTTAAGATTTTTACCTTAGAGTCTTAGCTTAAAGTTTTAGTCAGAGTTAAAGTTTACATTAGTTTTAGTTAAGAGTTTAGAGTTTTAGCTTAGAGTCTTAGCTTACAGTTTTAGTTAGAGTTGAAGTTTAGTCTAGTAATAGTTTCGAGTTTTACACTAGAATCTTAGCTTAGACTTTTAGACCAGAGTATTAGCTTAGAGTTTTAGTCAGAGTTTTAGTTTAGTTTAGTTTTAGTTAAGAGTTTAGAGTTTTACCTTAGAATCTTAGATTAGAGTTTTAGTTAGAGTTGGAGTTTAGTTTAATTATAGTTCATACTTTAAGAGTTTTACCATAGAGTCTTAGATTAGAGTTTTAGTTAGAGTTGAAGTTTAGTTTAGTTATAGTTAAGAGTTTAGAGTATTAGCTTAGAGTCTCAGCTTAGAGTTTTTGTTGAAGTTCTAGTTTAGTTTAGTTGTAGTTAAGAGTTTAGAGTTTTACCTTAGAGTCTTAGATTAGAGTTTTAGTCAGAGTTGAATTTTACTTTAGTTTTATTTAATACTTTAGAGTTTTATCATAGAGTATTTTTATAATTTTAGTTTATTTTTAGTTAATATTTTTAAATTAGATTATTAGATTAGAGTTTTAGTCATAGTTAAAGTTTACTTTTAGTTTTAGTTAATAGATTATAGTAATAGATTATATTTTTATTTAGAGTTGTAGTTTACTTTAGTTTTAGTTAATAATTTATAGTTTTAACTTAGATTCTTATCTTAGAGTTTTAGTAAGAGTTTTAGTTTAGTTTAGTTTTATTTAATACTTTAGAGTTTTATCTTATATTCTCATATTATAGTTTAGTTAGAGTTGAAGTTTTGTTTAGTTATAGTTAGGAGTTTAGAGTATTAGCTCAGACTCCTAGCTTAGAGTTTTAGTCAGAGTTCTAGTTTAGTTTAGTTTTAGTTAGGAGTTTAGAGTTTTACCTTAGTTAGGTTAGGTTAGCTAAGTTAGTTTAGGTTAGCTTAGGTTAGCTAGTAAACATTTCTCCATGTTTAAGTTAGGTTAAGTTAGGCTAGATTAAGATAGGTTAGGTTAAGTTAGGTTAGGTTAGCCTACGTACGCGTGCGTACGTAGGCTAACCTAACCTAACTTACCCTAACCTAACCTAACTTAATCTAGCATAGCCTAACTTAAACATGGATAATTGTTTACTAGCTAACCTAAGCTAACCTAACCCAACTCAGCTAACCTAACCTAACCTAACTAAGGTAAACTTCCAAACTCTTAACTAAAACTAAACTATATTAGAACTCTAACTAAAACTCTAAGCTTAGACTCTAAGATAAAACTCTAAACTCCTAACTAAAACTAAACTAAACTTCAACTATAACTAAAATCTCAGCTAAGCCTCTAAGCTAAAAATATAAACTCTTAACTAAAACTAAAGTAAACTTCAACTCTGACTAAAACTCTAAGTTAAGACTCTAAGGTAAAACTCTAAATTCTTAACTAAACTAAACTAAACTTAAACTCTAACTAAAAATCTAAGTTATGACCCTAAGCTCTTAACTAAAACTAAAAGCAAACTTCAACTCTGACTAAAACTCTAAGCTAAGACTCTAAGGTAAAAATCTTAACTAAAAATAAACTAAACTTATACAAAAACTCTAAGCTAAGACTCTAAGCTAAAACTCTAAATTCTTAACTAAAACTAAAGTAAACTTCAACTCTGACTAAAACTCTAAGCTAAGACTCTAAGATAAAACTCTAAACTCTTAACTACAACTAAACTAACCTATAACTTCAAAAAAACCTCTAAGCTGAGATTCTAAACTAATACTATAAACTCTTAACTATAATTAAACTAAACTTCAACTATAACAAAAACTCTAATCTAAGACTCTATTTTAAAAATCTAAAGTCTTAACTAAAATTAAACTAAACTCCAACTCTAAAAAAAACTCTAATCTAAGACTCTATGGTAAAACTCTAAACTCTTAACTAAAACTAAACTAAACTAGAACTTTAACTAAAACTCTAAGCTATGACTCTAGGCTAAAAGTCTAAGCTAAGACTCTAGGCCAAAACACTAAACTATTATTAGACTAAATTTCAACTCTAACTAAAACTCTAAGCTAAAACTCTAAACTCTTAACTAAAACTAATGTAAACTTCAACTCTGAAAAAAACTTTAAGCTAAGACTCTAAGGTAAAACTCTTAACTAAAACTAAACTAAACTTCAACAAAAGCTATAAGATTAGACTCTAATCTAAGACTATAAACTCTTAAATATAACTAAACTAAACTTCAACTCTAACTAAAAATCTAAGCTAAGACTCTAAGTTAAAACTATAAACTCTAAAATAAAACTAAACTAAACTATAACTCTAACTAAAACTATGAGCTTAGACTCAAATATAAAACTCTAAACTCTTAACTAAAACTAAAGTAAAATATAACTCTAACAAAAACTCTAGACTAAGATTCTAAGGTAAAATTCTAAACTCTTAACTAAAACTAAACTAAACTAGAACTCTAACTAAAACTATAAGCTAAGACTCCAGGATAGAACTCTAAAATGTTAAATAAAAGTAAACTAAAGTATAACTCTAACTAAAACTCTAGGCTAAGACTCTAAGGTAAAAGTCTAAACTCTTAACTAAAACTAAACTAAACTAGAACTCTAACTAAAACTCTAAGCTAAGACTCCAAGCTAAAACTCTAAACTCTTAACTAAAAGTAAACTAAAGTAGAACTCTAACTAAAACTCTAAGCTAAGACTCCAAGCTAAAACTCTAAACTCTTAACTATAACTAAGCTAAACTTCAACTCTAACTAAAACTTTAGGCTAAAACTCTAATGTAAAACTCTAAACTCTTAACTAAAACTAAACTAAAGTTCAATCTCTAAGCTATGACTCTAAGCAAAAAACTCTAAACTCTTAACTATAACTAAACTAAACATCAACTCTAAGCTGAGACTCTAGGCTAAAACTCTTAACCAAAACTAAATTAAACTTCAACTCTAACTAAAACTCTAAGCTAAGACTCTAAGCTAAAACTATAAAGTAAAACTAAACTAAACTAGAACTCCAACTAAAACTCTAAGCTAAGACTTGAAGCTAAAACTCTAAACTCTTAACTACAACTAAACTAAACTAGAACTCTAACGAAACTCTAGGTTAAAACTCTAAACTCTTAACTAAACTAAACTTCAACTCTAACTAAAACTCTAAGCTAAGAATCTAAGCTAAAAACTCTTAACTATAACTAAAATAAACTTCAACCCTAACTAAAGCTCTAAGCTATGACTTTAGTTTAAATCACAAAACTCTTTAACTAAAACTCAACTAAACTACAACTATAACTAAAACTATAAGCTATGACTCTAATCTAAAACTCTAAATTCTTAACTATAACTAAACTAAACTTAAACTCTAGCTAAAACTCCAATCTAAGACTCTAAGGTAAAAGTCTAAATTCTTAACTAAACTAAACTAGAACTCTAACAAAAACTCTAAGTTAATACTCTAATCTAAAACTCTAATCTATTAACTATTACTAAACTAAACTTCAACTCTATCTAAAACTCTAAGCTAAGACTCTAAGATAAAACTCTAAACACTTAACTAAAACTAAACTAAACTAAAACTCTAACAAAAACTCTAAGCTATGACTCTTAGCTAAAAGCTCCAAACTCTTAACTATAACTCGTAAACTAGAACTCTAACTAAAACTCTAAGCTAAGACTCTAAGGTAAAACTCTAAACTCCTAACTAAAACTGAACTAAACTTCAACTCTAACTAAAAATCTAAGCTAAGACTCTAAGCTCTTAACTAAAACTAAAAGCAAACTTCAGCTCTGACTAAAACTCTAAGCTAAGACTCTAAGGTAAAACTCTTAACTAAAACTAAAATAAACATCAACAAAAACTCCAAGTTAAGACTCTAAGGTAAAACTCTAAACTCTTAACTAAAACTAAACTAAACTAGAACTTCAACAAAAACTCTAAGCTGAGACTCTAAGCTGCGTCTCTAAACTCTTAACTATAAATAAACTAAACTTCAACTCTAACAAAAACTCTAATCTAAGACTCTAAGTCAAAACTATAAACTCTTAACTAAAACTAAACTAAAATAGAACTCTAACTATAACTCTAATCTAAGACACTATAATAAAAGTCTAAGCTAAGACTATAGGCTAAAACTCTAAACTATTAGTAAACTAAACTTCAACTCTAACTAAACTATAATATAATAATATAGTCTAAAATCTCTAAACTATAAAATATAACTAAAATAAACTTCAACTCTAACTAAAACTCTAATATAAGACTCTAAGGTAAAACTCTAAACTCAAAACTAAAACTAAACTAGAACTCTAACTAGAACTCTAAGCTAAGACTCTAAGGTAAAACTCTAAACTCCTAACTAAAACTAAACTCTAACTCTAACTAAAAGTCTAAGCTAAGACTCTAAGCTAAAACTCTAAACTCTTAACTAAAACTAAAGTAAACTTCAACTCTGACTAAAACTCTATGCTAAGACTCTAAGGTAAAACTCTAAACTCTTAAATATAACTAAACTAAACTTCAACTCTAACTAAAACTCTAATCTAAGACTCTAAGGTCTTAGATTAGACTAAACTAAACTTCAACAAAAACTCTAAGCTGAGACTCTAAGCTAAGACTCTGAACTCTTAACTATAACTAAACTAAACTTCAACTCTAACTAAAAGTCTAAGCTAAGACTCTAGGCTAAAAACTCTAAACTCTTAAATATAACTAAACTAAACTTCAACTATAACTAAAACTATAATCTAAGACTCTTAATTAAAAATCTAAACTATTAACTAAAACTAAACTAAACTCTAACTAAAACTCTAAGCTGAGACTCTAAGCAAAAACTCTAAACTCTTAACTAAAACTAAACTAAACTAGAACTTCAACAAAAACTCTAAGTAAACTTCAACTCTAACTAAAACTCTAAGCTAAGGCTCTAAGGTAAATGTCTAAACTCTAAACTAAAACTAAAGTAAACTAGAACTCTAACAAAAACTCTAAGCTAAGACTCAAAGGTAAAACTGTAAACTCTTAGCTAAAACTAAACTAGAACTTCAACAAAAACTCTAAGCTAAGACTCTAAGCTAAGACTCTAGGCTAAAACTCTAAACTCTTATCTAAAACTACAACTTTAACTAAAACTCTAACTTAATATTCTAAGCTAAAACTCAAAACTCTTAACTATTACTAAGCTAAACTTCAACTCTAACTAAAATTCTAAGCTAAGACTCTAAGCTAAAAACTAAACTCTTAACTATAACTAAAATAAACTAGAACTCTAACAAAAACTTTAAGCTAAGACTCCAAGCTAAAACTCTAAACTCTTAACTAAAACTAAAGTAAACTTCAACTCTAGCTAAAACTCTAAGCTAAGACTCTAAGTTAAAACTCTAAACACTTAACTAAAACTAAACTAAACTAGAACTCTAACGAAAACTCTAAGTTAAGACTCTAATCTAAAACTCTAAACTCTTAACTACTACTAAACTAAACTTTAGCTCTAACTAAAACTCTAAGCTAAGAGTCTAAGGCAAAACTCCAAACTATTAACTATAACTAAACTAAACTAGAACTCTAACAAAAACTCTAAGCTAAGACTCTAAGCTAAAAGCTCTAAACTCTTAACTATAACTAAACTAAACTTCAACTGTAACTAAAACTCTAATCTAAGACTCTAAGTTAAAACTATAAACTCTTAACTAAAACTCGTAAACTATAACTCTAACTAAAACTCTAAGCTAAGACTCTAAGGTAAGACTCTAAACTCCTAACTAAAACTGAACTAAACTTCAACTCTAACTAAAAATCTAAGCTAAGACTCTAAGCTCTAAACTAAAGCTAAAAGCAAACTTCAGCTCTGACTAAAACTCTAAGCTAAGACTCTAAGGTAAAACTCTTAACTAAAACTAAAATAAACTTCAACAAAAACTCCAAGCTAAGACTCTAAGGTAAGACTCTAAACTCTTAACTAAAACTAAATTAAACTTCAACTCTGACTAAAACTCTAAGCAAAGACTCTAAGGTAAAACTCTAAATTCTTAACTAAAACTAAAGTAAACTTGAACTTCAACAAAAACTCTATGCTGGGACTCTAAGCTGCGACTCTAAACTCTTAACTATCAATAAACTAAACTTCAACTCTAACTAAAACTCTAATCTGAGACTCTAAGGTAAAACTCTAAACTCTTAACTATAACTAAACAAAACTTCAACTCTAACTAAAACTCTAACCTGAGACTCTAAGGTAAAATTCTAAACTCTTAACTAAAACTAAACTAAACTAAAACTCTAACTATAACTCTAACCTAAGACTCAATAATAAAAGTCTAAGCTAAGACTCTAGGCTAAAACTCTAAACTATTAGTAAACTAAACTTCAACTCTAACTAAAACTCTAATCTAAGACTCTAGGCTAAAAACTCTAAACTCTTAAATATAACTAAACTAAACTTCAACTCTAACTAAAACTCTAATCTAAGACTCTAAGGTAAAACTCTAAACTCTTAACTAAAACTAAACTAAACTAGAACACTAACTAGAACTCTAAGCTAAGATTCTAAGGTAAAACTATAAACTCATGACTAAAACTAAACTTAAACTCAAATTAAGAGTCTAAGCTAAGACTTTAAGCTAAAACTCTAAACTCTTAACTAAAACTAAAGTAAACTTCAATTCTGAATAAAACTCTAAGCTAAGACTCTAAGGTAAAACTCTAAACTCTTAACTAAACTAAACTTCAACAAAATCTCTAAGCTGAGACTCTTAGCTAATACTCTAAACTCATAACTATAACTAAAATAAAATTCAACTCTAACTAAAACTCTAAGCTAAGACTCTAGGCTAAAAACTCTAAACTTTTAACTATAACTAAACTAAACTTCAACTCTAACAAAAACTATAATCTAAGAATCTAAGGTAAAACTCTAAACTCTTAACTAAAATTAAACTAAACTAGAACTCTAACTAAAACTCTAAACTTCAACTCTAACAAAAACTCTAAGACTCTAAGGTAAAACTCTAAACTCTTAACTAAAACTAAAGTAAACTTCAACTCTAAATAAAACTCTAATCTAAGACTATTAGTTAAAACTCTAAACTCTTAACTAAAACTAAACTAAACTATAACTAAAACTCTAAGCTGAGACTCTAAGCTAAAACTATAAACAATTAACTATTACTAAACTAAAATACAACTCTAACTAAAAATCTAAGATAAAACTCTAAACTCTAAACTTAAAATAAACTAACCTAGAACGTCAACAAAAACTCTAAGTAAACTTTAACTCTAACTAAAACTCTAAGCTAAGGCTCTAAGGTAAAAGTCTAAACTCTTAACTAAAACTAAAGTAAACTAGAACTCTAACAAAACCTCTAAGCTAAGACTCTAATGTAAAACTCTAAACTCTTAGCTGAAACTAAACTAAACTAGAACTTCAACAAAAACTCTAATCTAAGACTCTAATCTAAGACTCTAGGCTAAAACTCTAAACTCTTATCTAAAACTACAACTTTAACTAAAACTCTAAGTTAATATTCTAAGCTAAAACTCAAAACTCTTAACTATTACTAAACTAAACTTCAACTTCAACTAAAATTCTAAGCTAAGACTCTAAGCTAAAAACTAAACTCTTAACTATAACTAAACTAAACTAGAACTCTAACAAAAACTTTAATCTAAGACTCCAATCTGAAACTCTAAACTATTAACTAAAACTAAAGTAAACTATAACTCTAACAAAAACTATAATATAAGACTCTAATGTAAAACTCTAAACTCCTTACTAAAACTAAACTAAACTAAACTAGAACTTCAACAAAAACTCTAAGCTAAGACTCTAAGCTCAAAATTCTTAACTAAAACTTAACTAAACTATAACTTTAACTAAAACTCTAAGCTATGATTCTAAGCTAAAACTCTAAATTCTTAACTATAACTAAACTAAACTTCAACTCTAACTAAAACTCTAAGCTAAGACTCAAAGCTAAAACTTCAAACTCTTAACTATAGCTAAACTAAACTTCAACTCTAACTAAAACTCTAAGATAAGACTCTAAGCTAAGACTCACAACAAGTGGTTGCAACCACTACAAGTGGTTGCACTATCGGAAACGTATGCGTGCGCTGTCATGACAGTAAGGAATTAAATTTCTTTGGAGCGCCAAAAAAATTCAATTATACAAATGGTGGATATGCGAAAGTATCATTTCCAGAGAAGTTAGTGCTCAAAGAGAATGCCAACATAAAAATAATAGTTGATGAAGAGGGGTATCTTCCTGCTAGTGCTTCTGGTGACATGCTACCTATTGATAGAACCTATCGTCATCTTTTAGGTATTAGCATTCAACGGAAAGCAACGGGGAAAAGAACGGCCTACTCTCCTACAAATATCATAAACCATATTTTGTCTACGTGCCGGAACTGTTACTTTTGTAAAAATAATGCTGTAATAGACAGTGAAATTGCCGGAAAAATAAAAAGGGCATTGGTAGAAAATATTACTAAGGAATTTAACACGAATCGATGAAAAACAAAGTGCCAGCAAACGTTACTACCATTGTTCAAACAGTCAATGAACCAAATAATACCAATGAAGAAACGTATATTGAACCTGTCGGTGAGACACCAGTAAATAATCTGTATGACTTTTAATGAAATAATGATTATTCTACTGATTACGAGCTAAGAGAAGACAATAGCTACAATATCAAGAGAGAACATGGTGAACTATTTTATGGAACAGATTTAAAATGTCTAAAGTTGCTCGTTGATATTAATAATGTATCTTATTATATTTTTTGCATTTATGTTCCACATGACATTATTTCATTAAAAATATATTATACATTACATTGTTATGTGTTCATTATTTTTAGAGTATGTAAGAATAGGAATTTGCATACATCTATTGTCAGACCCATGGAATAACATTGGCAAAATCTAAGTTTCAGAGTGAATAAATTTTTTCCATCAACATCTTTATCAGATACATCGGATAAAATTGACTAAATCTGAGAATCAGATTTAATAAATTCTCTCTCAACATCCTTTCTCGGATACGTTTCATAAAATTATCAAAATCTATATATTAGAGTGGATAAATTCATTATCAACTTCCTTTTGTCTAATACATCAGATAACATTCAAAAAATTTAAGTATCAGAGTGAATAAATTCTTTATCGTCGTCTTTTTTTCAAAAAATCTTTTAATATGTTTAAGAAAAAAATATCTTTAATCTTAAACCGTAGTTATTCTATTGAATAGTTCTATTCATTGATTAAATTATGAAGAAATTGTAAGTAAATAACAATCTCTTTCTTGAATTCACCTCTTGGATTCACAATATTGAAATTTCATTCAAGAAATCATGAAAAAATTGTAAGTAAGTGACAAACTCTTTACTGATTTCACCTCTTCGATACACAATATGGATATTTCATTCAAGAAATTATGAAGAAATTGTAAGTAAGTAACCATCTCTTTCTTGTATTCACCTCTTGGATACACAATATTGATATTTCATTTAAGAAATCATGAAAAAATTGCAAGTAAGTGACAAACTCTTTACTGTTTCACCTCTTGGATGCACAATAAGGATATTTCATTCAAAAAATTATGAAGAAATTGTAAGTAAGTAACAAACTCTTTATTGAATTTGCCCCCTGGATACACAATATTGAAATTTCATTTACGAAATTATGGAAAAATTTTAAGTAATTGACAAAATCTTTACTGATTTCACCTCTTGGATACACGATGCAGAAATTTCATTCAAGAAATAATGAAAAAATCGCAATTAAGTAAAAATATCTTTATTAAAGGTCACCTCTTGGATACACAATACAGATATTTCATTCAAGAAGTTATGGAAAAATCGCAAATAAGTAACAAACTCTTTATTAATTTCACATCTTGGATACACAATACAGTTAGTTCATTCAAGAAATTACTAAAAAGTTCTAAGTAAGTAAAAAACTCATTATTGTTTTCACTTCTTGGATACACAATACGGAAATTTCATTCAAGAAATTATGAAAAAATCGCAAGTAAGTAAAAATCTCTTTCTTGAAGTCACCTCTTGGATACACAATACAGATATTTCATTCAAGAAACTATGAAAATATTTGTAAGTAAGTAAAAATCTCTTTATTGATTTCACCTCTTGGATACTTATTCATTCTTTCAATCTTTCTTGAATTCTCCTCCTGGATACACAATACAGACATTTCATTCAAGAAATTATAAAAAAAACTGTGAGTAAGTAACAAATTCTTTATTGATTCCATCTCTTCGTTACACAATACAGATATTTTTTTCAAGAATTTATAAAAAAATCGCAAATATGTAACAAACTCTTTATTGTTTTCACATCTTGGTTACACGATGCAGAAATTTCATTCAAGAAACTATGAATAAATTCTATGTAAGTAACAATCTCTTTATTGAAGTCCCCACATGGATACAGAATACTGAAATTTTATTCAAGAAATTATGCAAATATTTGTAAGTAAGTAAAAACTCTTTATTGATTTCACCTCTTGGATATACAATACAGATATTTCATTCTAGAAATTATGAAAAAATCGCAATTAAGTAACAAATTCTTTATTGTTTACACCTCTTGGATACACAATACGGAACTTTCATTCAAGAAATCTCATTCAAGAAATTATGAAAAAATTGTAAGTAGGTAACAAACTCTTTTTTGAATTCACCTCTTTGATACAAAATAAAGAAATTTCAATATTGAAATCATGAAAAAATTGTAAGTAAGTAACAAACTCATTCTTGAATTCACCTCTTGGATGCCCCATGCAGAAATTTCATTCATGAAATTATGAAAAAAATTGTAAGTTAGTAACAAACTCTTTTTTGAATTCACCTCTTGAATACACAATACAGATATTTCATTCAACAAACTATGAAAAAAAAATTGTAAGTAAGTAAGTAACAAACTCTTTCTTGAATTCGCCCCAGGGGGCCTAGTGAGAGAGACATGTAAAAAGATAGGTTCATTTTTTTACTAAAGCAAGTGCTACCATCTATTTCAATTAAGGAATAGATGGCAGCCCAACTGATTTTTCCTCCACCCGGGCACCTGCAGCCAACATACAATACCACCCTTTTTTCAAGTAACTGCATTCACGCTAGGTTCTTGTAGGTTCACTTAGTGTTGCGCGCCACGCTACAGAAGTGAAATTTCCGTATTGTGTATCCAAGAAGTGAATTCAAGAAAGAGTTTGTTACCTACTTAAAATTTTTTAATAATTTCTTGAATGAGATTTCTTGAATAAAAGTTCCGTATTGTGTATCCAAGAGGTGAAAACAATAAAGAGTGTTACATATTTGCGATTTTTTCATAATTCCTTGAACAAAATATCTGTATTGTGTATCCAAGAGATGAAATCAATAAAGAGTTTGTTACTTACTTACAATTTTTTTTATCATTTCTTGAATGAAATGTCTGTATTGTGTATCCAGGAGGAGAATTCAAGAAAGAGTTTGTTACTTACTTACAATTTTTTCATAATTTCTTGAGTGAAATTGCTATATTGTCTTTCCAGGAAGCGAATTCAAGAAAGAGTTTGTTTACAGTTTTTTTTCATAAATTCCTGAATTCAATTTCTGTAATGTGCATCCAAACGGCGAATTCAAGAAAGAGTTTGTTACATGCTTAGAACTTTGTCATAATTTCTTGATTGAAATGTTTGTATTGTGTATCCAGGGGGCAAATTCAAGAAAGAATTTGTTACTTACTTACAATTTTTTCATAATTTCTTAAATGAAATTTCTAGATTGTGTATCCCAGATGCGACTTCGAGAAAGAGTTTGTTACTTACTTACAATCTTTTCATAATTTCTTGAATGAAATAACAGTATTGCGTTTCCAAGAGGTGAAATCAATTATGAGTTTGTTACTTACAAATATTTTCTTAATTTCATGAATGAAATTTCCGTATTGTGTATCCAAGAAATGAAAACAATAATGAGTTTGTTACTTAGAATTTTTTCATAATTTCTTGAATAAAATAACTGTATTGTGTATCCAAGAGGTGAAATCAATAAGGAGTTTGTTACTTATTTGCGATTTTTCCATAATTTCTTGAATGAAATGTCTGTATTGTGTATCCAGGGGGCAAATTCAATATAGAGATTTTTACTTACTTACAATTTTTTCATTATTTCTTGAATGAAATTTATGCATCGTGTGTCCAAGAGGTGAAAACAATAAAGAGTTTGTTATTTATTTGCGATTTTTCCATTATTTCTTGAATGAAATGGCAGTATTGTGTATCCAGGGGGTAAATTCAATAAAAAATTTGTTACTTACTTTCGATTTTTCATTATTTCTTAAATGAAATTTCTTTATTGTATATCCAAGAGGTGAAAACAATAAAGAGTTTGTTACTTATTTGCAATTTTTCCATAATTTCTTGAATGAAATATCTGTATTGTGCATCCAGGGGGCAAATTCAATAAAGAATTTGTTACTTACTTGCGATTTTTCATTATTTCTTAAATGATATTTTTGCATTGTCCATCCAAGAGGTGACTTCAAGAAAGAGTTTGTTACTTACTTTCTATTTTCTCATAATTGATTGAATGAAATATCTGTATTGTGTATCCAAAAGGTGAAATCAAAAAAGAGTTTGTTACTTACTTACAAATATTTTCATAATTTCTTGAATGAAATTTCTGTATTGTGTACCCAAGAGGTGACTGCAAGAAAGAGATTTTTACTTACTTAGAATATTTTCATAATTTCTTGAATGAAATTTCCGCATTGTGTATCCAAGAGGTGACTTCAAGAAAGAGATTTTTTCATATTTGTGATTTTTTCATAATTTCTTGAACAAAGTATCTGTATTGTGTATCCAAGAGATGAAATCAATAAAGAGTTTGTTACTTACTTACATTTTTTTATAATTTCTTGAATGTAATGTCTGTATTGTGTTATCAGGAGGAGAATTCAATAAAGAGTTTGTTACTTACTTACTTACAATTTTTTCATAATTTCTTGAGTGAAATTGCTATATTGTCTGTCCAGGAAGCGAATTCAAGAAAGAGTTTGTTTACAGTTTTTTTTCATTAATTCCTGAATCAAATTTCTGTATTGTGCATCCAAACGGCGAATTCAAGAAAGATTTTGTTACATGCTTAGAATTTTGTCATAATTTCTTGAATGAAATGTTTGTATTGTGTATCCAGGGGGCAAATTCAAGAAAGAATTTGTAACTTACTTACAAATATTTTCATAATTTCTTGAATGAAATTTCAGTATTCTGTATCCAAGAGGTGAAATCAAAAAAGAGTTTGTTACTTACCTACAAATATTTTCATAATTTCTTGAATGAAATAACTGTATTGTGTCTCTAAGAGGTGGAATCAATAAAGAGTTTGTTACTTACTTGCAATTTTTTCATAATTTCTTGAATAAAATGTCTGTATTGTGTATCCAAGAGGTGACTTCAATAGAGTTTGTTACTTGCGATTTTTTCATAATTTCTTGAATGAAATTTTCGTACTGTGTATCCAAGAGGTGACTTCAAGAAAGAGATTTTTACTGAATTAGAATTTTTTCATAATTTCTTGAATGAAATATCTGTATTTTGTATCCAAGAGGGGAAATCAATAAAGAGATTTTTACTAACTTAAAAATATTTTCATAGTTTCTTGAATGAAATATCTGTATTGTGTATCCAAGAGGTGACTTCAAGAAAGAGATTTTTACTTACTTGCGATTTTTTCATAATTTCTTGAATGAAATTTCCGTATTGTGTATCCAAGAAGTGAAAACAATAATGAGATTTTTACTTACTTTGATTTTTTTCATAATTACTTGAATGAAATAACTGTATTGTGTATCCAAGAGGTGAAATCAATAAAGAGTTTGTTACTTATTTGCGATTTTTCCATAATGTCTTGAATGAAATATCTGTATTGTGTATCCAAGAAGTGACTTCAATAAAGAGATTTTTACTTAATTGCGATTTTTTCATCATTTCTTGAATGAAATTTCTGCATCGTGTATCCAGGAGGTGAAATCAGTAAAGAGTTTGTCACTTACTTAGAATTTTGCCATAATTTTTTAAATAAAATTTCAATATTGTGTATCCAAGGGGCAAATTCAATAAAGAGTTTGTTACTTACTTACAATTTCTTCATAATTTTTTGAATGAAATATCCTTATTGTGCATCCAAGAGGTGAAAACAGTAAAGAGTTTGTCACTTACTTGCAATTTTTTCATGATTTCTTAAATGAAATATCAATATTGTGTATCAAAGAGGTGAATACAAGAAAGAGATTGTTACTTACTTACAATTTCTTCATAATTTCTTGAATGAAATATCCGTATTGTGTATCCAAGAGGTGAAATCAGTAAAGAGTTTGTCACTCACTTACATTTTTTTCATGATTTCTTCAATGAAAGTTCAATATTGTGTATCCAAGAGGTGAATTCAAGAAAGAGATTGTAACTTACTTACAATTTCTGCATAATCAAATAAATGAATAGAGCTATTCTATAGAATAAAGACGGGTTAAGCTTAAAGATATTTATTGCTTAAATATATTAGAAGATTTTTGGAATAAAAAAAAAGACGACGATAAAGAATTTATTCACTCTGATACTTAGATTTTTTTAATGTTATCTGATTTATTAGACAAAAAGAAGTTGATAATGAATTTATCCACTCTAATACATAGATTTTGACAATGTTATCCAACATATCTGAGAAAGGATGTTGATAGAGAATTTATTCAATCTGATACTTAGATTGAGTCAATTTTATCCGATGTATCTGACAAAGAAGTTGATATAAAAAATTTATTCACTCTTATACTTATATTTTGAAATGTTATTCCATGTATCTGACAATAGATGTATGCAAATTCCTTTTCGTACATCTCCGATGTTTTAATAGACATTCTAAACGTTTGATATGCCAGCATACTCTAAAAATAATGTAATGCATAATATATTTTTAATGAAATAATGTCATGTAGAATATTAATGCGAAAAATATAATAAGATACATTATTATTATTAACAAGCGACTTTAGACATTTTAAATCTTTTCCATAAAATAGTTCACCATGTTGTCTCTTGATATTGTAGCTGTTGTCTTCTCTTAGCTTGTAATCAATAGAATAATCATTATTTCACTTTGAGTCATACACATTATTTACTGCTGTGTCACCGACACGTTCAATATGCTTTTCTTCATTGGTATTATTTGGTTCTTCTACTGTTTGAACAATGGTAGTAACGTTTGCTGGCACTTTGTTTTTCATCGATTCGTCTTAAATTCTTTAGTGATATTTTCTACCAATGCCCTTTTTATTTTTCCAGCAATTTCACTGTCTATTACAGCATTATTTTTCCACAAGAAATAGTTCCAGCATGTAGACAAGATATGGTTTATGATATTAGTAGAAGAGTAGGCCGTTTTTTCCCCGTTGCTTTCCGTTCAATGCTAATACCTAAAAGATGACGATAGGTTCTATCAATGGGTAGTATGTGACCAGAAGCACTAGCAAGAAGATACCCCTCTTCATCAACTATTTTTTTTATGTTGGCATTCTCTTTGAGTACTAAATTCTCTGGAACTGATACTTTCGCATATCCACCATTTGTATAATTGAATTTTTTTGGTACTCCAAAGAAATTTAATTCCTTACTGTCCTGACAACGCACGCATACGTTTCCGATAGTGCTACCACTTGTACTTGTTTCATTGTTCAAATACTTCTCCATGTCAGCATTCAATGCTACAATAACACTAACATGTGAACACATTTCTACTCAGGGGTCATCCAAATATTCAATATGCATTTCATCTTTGCTGTTATTTGGTTCATTAATTGTTTGATCAATGCTAGTGATGTTTGCTGGCATTTTGTCTTTCATCAATTCATCTTTATATTCCTTAGTGATATTTTCTGCCAATGCCCCTTTTTATTTTTCTGGCAATTTCACTATCAATTATCACATTATTTTTACACAGGTAACAGTTACGGCACGTAGACAAGATATGGTTTATGATATTAGTAGAAGAGGATGCATGTCTTCTTTTGAGCTTCCGTTGAATGCTAATACCCGAATGCTGACGATGGGGTGTAACACTGGGTAACATGTTACCACAAGCACTAGCAAGAAGATGCCCCTCTTCATCAAATATTATTTTTATGTTGGCATTCTCCTTGAGTGCGATCATTTCCGGAGATATCAATCTCACATATCCACCATCACAAGAGTTGAATTTTTTGGTACTCCAAAGAAATATAATTCCTTACTATCATGACAATGCACGCATACATTTCCGATAGTGCTACCACTTGTACTTGTTTCATAGTTCAAATACCTCTCATTGTCAGCATTCAATACTACAATAACACTATCATTTGAACACACTTTTTTAACAATACAACTTATGTGTTTATTGTTCCACTGCGTATAAAATACTGGTTTAATACATGCAATAAACTAGGTAGTGTCGATAACCCACCATAGAGTACCAGTGAGAAAACCGAGTCGTGTCTATGAGCAAGCATGGAGTACGATTGGTATAAAACATCCCTACAAAAAACATCATTGAATAAAACATGGAATGATATCCCACTTGTATGATAACAATACAAATCCTTACATCCATAAGCATAAAACATCCATACAAAAAACACCAAATAAAAGATGGAATGATAGCCTGCTTGTATGGTGAACAATAAAAATCCTTAGATTCATAAACATAAAACATCCATACAAAAAAGAACTTTTCTGAAAAATTATAACAAAGCCTTTTGAAAAGTATTGCTTGGTGTTGAGGTATTGAAAAAGTCGTAAAGTAAAGTTGTGTGTGAAAAGGATGAGTACTTCAACTTGTAAAATAGGTTTAGGAGGGATATTAAGAAAAAAACTTGTTCTGAAAAATATATTCGGTGGGGAGCCAAAAAGTTGAGTGTGAGGGGGCCCTTCTGTGTCTCAAGTGCGCAAAAAAAGTATTAGAAAAGGGGATGGGGGCCCGGGGGGAGGAGGTCTTTTGGTTGCCCGGGGCCCCGGAGGGTCCTTTCGGGGGCCCGGATAGAGGGGGCCCAGGGGGAGCAGGGGGCCCTTCGGGAGGCTTTTGGGGCCCCCAGAGGGGGGGTTCATTGGGGACCCGGGGGGAGGGGGTTCTTTGGAGATCTGGGGGTTCTTTGGGGGGCCCCGGTTGGAGGGGGCCCCGGGGGAAGGGGGCCCCTTTGGGAGGAACAGAGGGCCCCAGAGGTAGGGGGCCTTTTTGGGCCCCGGGGGGATTTGGGACCCTTTGGGGGCCTGGGGGGATGGGGCCCTTGGGGTTTGGGTTATGGGGCCTTTTGGGGTTGGGGTAGGGGACCTCACAACATTGTTCAAATGGAACTTGTGTATTATAACGACCACAGAGTTTCACCTCAAATCATTTCCTAAAATGTCTCAAACTGTTTCGCCTGAAAAATCCCTAAAATATCTCAAACTGTTTCGGCCCAATAATCCCTTAAAAATAATTTCTGCGTGTTCCTTTGTTTTGACATCCCTGCGCTGTCACATTTGAAATTCCCAGGAAACCATTTACCGCGTTAAATATATTCAATCTGTCTTCATCTCGAAGGTGTTCCTACTTACACTGTTATGGCTTCAATAGAATATTAATATTATCTCTCAGACCTAAAGATCAGAGAAGCCATATTTAAAAATAGAATATTAATTTATCTCTGTCACTAAAGACCTGATATCTCTCCGACCTAAAGATCAGAGAAGCCATATTGTTTCTTATTTCCCCTTTCGTGAATAAATAATTCCCTGCTGATTATGTAAATCAATTTCTCAGAAATCTAGTTCCGCTCGGTGTCATTGACCCGTTAGTGGATCAATAATCCTTGAATAAATTATGTCCCGTCAGTGTTAGACTCAATTATAGATGGCAGCACATGTGTTCGCCTGGGAGTCGTTATGGCCTCCCTATTAAAGAATCAGCTCAAGATGCTTGCAGAAGGGATTATTTTCTTGTGATAGACAGATTGTGCAGTGAGTTTGAAAGCCACTTCAGTAGATAGTACATATTGAATTCTGCTGCGTGTATAGCAATTCCTATGTTATTTGCGTACGTAATTAGAGTTTGATCGTAATTATGGAGGTGCTGATTTCACGCCTAAATTCACGCCTACATGGCCAGTGGAGTTTTACGGATACATGGCTTACCTAGGACAGTCACCTATTACTACGTATGGCATATGCCATATCAGATTTGTTTCTGCGGTAAGACCCACTTTTTGTGCAAAGTATCAAACCTACGCCTGAGGCATGGATATGCTTGCAGTTTAACTGGTACATTGGCTTACCAAGGACGGGTTTCTGACGTAAACAGTTTCAAAAATACATGAAAAAATAAATGTGATGATCTCTAGTTTTGGCTATTGAACCTATAAAAACATTTCTGAAAAGTCTTTTACCCTCTGTATCAATTGATGACTGTCCGCGGTAAGGCATATTATGCAATCTAGTTTCGTATCTATTATTGTCTTATGGAGTACCGTTAGTAGAAACATCTCTGATTGATCACGGAAATGGGTGTTGCCTTAGAAACCAGTCCGCTCGCTTTATACGATGGGTATGGTGGGGTATAGTCTGGTTTAGTTTTTCAAAGAGAGTGAGTATTTGACATTTTTGCAAAAAGAGATAAGGAATTTGCAAATTGGACTCTATGAACGATATTAATTAATGTTTTGAATAATAGGATTGTGAATGATTCTATTTAGTGATTGGATTGTATGACGGTGGAGAAAAAAAAGAATTAAACTGATTAACAGTTAAGGTAACCCCGAAGGCGTTGTTAACTCAGGTAATTTGTTACTTGACCTAGCTTTACCTCTCCGATGTGGTCTGTATAATACACAAGTAACCATTCTGTATTTACACGTGAACATTTTGAATCCATTTTTGAAGTCTGTGGATTCTATTTAGTGATTGGATTGTATGACGGTGGAGAAAAAAAAGAATTAAACTGATTAACAGTTAAGGTAACCCCGAAGGCGTTGTTAACTCAGGTAATTTGTTACTTGACCTAGCTTTACCTCTCCGATGTGGTCTGTATAATACACAAGTAACCATTCTGTATTTACACGTGAACATTTTGAATCCATTTTTGAAGTCTGTGGAAACAGTTTGACGTGTTCGGTGAGATTACGTTCCTTGGCGTTTGATAGACATTTGCAAAAAAAGGGGTAATTAGTGATTTGATAATTTTTAACGTGAAATCTCTGAATAAAATATTTTTGGAGCATGTACTTGACGATGGATAAAAGGGTTAAGGTGATTAGCAATTACGAGGAAGGATCCCCCCACTGGTTCCTGGCAGTAGGCTACACATATTAAGTTACTATACTGTGGGTTAGGTAACATGATTAAACACGCTTTTACAATCGGAATTCATTGATTGACATTTGCAAAAAGGGGTAACTAGTGATTGGATAATTTATTAACGTGAAGGGTCAATTTTGGAGGGAAGACCAAAAATACTCAGAATCGAAAATTAAAGGGGTGTGCCTCAAGGGCACGGCTCAGAGGCCCCTCCTTTCCCTATTTATCCGGACGGAGGAGGGGGGATGGGGGAGGTTCAATTATGGAGAGACAACCAAAAAGGCTCATACTAGAAAATAAACGGGGTCTACCTCAAAGGGAAGGTTTAGAGGCCCTTCGTTCTACAATTTTTGAGGGGCGGGGAGGGGGAGGGTCAATTTTGGAGGGAAAACCAAAAATACTCAGAATCGAAAATAAATGGGATCTGCCTCCAGGGGAAGGCTCAGAGGCCCCTCCTTCCTCCATTTCTGAGGGCAGAGGAGGGGGGGAGTCAATTTTTGAGGGAAAACCAAAAATACTCACAATCGAAAATAAATGGGATCTGCCTCAAGGGGAAGGCTCATAACCCCATTGATAACCACTTTCTGTGGACCAAGAAGGGGGGGAGGGTCAATTTTGGAAGAGGAAACCAAAATTACTAGGTAATTAACTTATGACGTCAAATAACTATAAATAAAAAGTCGGACTATTTACTTAGTGGTGTGGTGTGCTTTACATTGTCAGAGGTACATTCTCTTGATTTTTCGAAGTTCATTTTGAATTTCTTTCGTTGAAATGAAAGAGTTGGAATATTTCGGTAGTGACCTGTTGTGCTTTACCTTGTCACAGTTACATTCTCTTGATTTTTCGAAGTTCATTTTGAATTTCTGTCGAAAATGCAAGAGTTGGAATATTTCAGTAGTGACTTGTTGTGCTTTACCTTGTCACAGTTACATTCTCTTTATTTTTCGAAGTTCATTTTGAATTTCTGTCGTAAAATGCAAGAGTTGGAATATTTCAGTAGTGTTTTGTTGTGCTTTACCTTGTCATTGTTACATTCTGTTGATTTTCATAGTTCATTTTGAATATCTATCATTGAAATGCAAGAGTTGGAATATTTCAGTAGTGTTTTGTTGTGCTTTACCTTGTCACAGTTACATTATCTTAATTTTTCAAAGTTCATTTTGAATTTCTTTCGCGAAGTGCAAGAATTTGAATATTTCAGTAGTGTCTTGTCGTGGTTTACCTTGTCACAGCTACATTCTCATGATTTTTAAAAGTTAATTTTGGATTTCTTTCGTTGAAATGCAAGAGTTGGAATTTTTCAGTAGTGACTTGTTGTGCTTTACCTTGTCACAGTTACATTATCTTGATTTTTTGAAGTTCATTTTGAATTTCTGTCGTGAAATGCAAGAGTTGGAATATTTCAGTAGTGTTTTGTTGTGCTTTACCTTGTCACGGTTACATTCTATTGATTTTCATAGTTAATTTTGAATTTTCTTTCATTGAAATGCAAAAGGTGGAATATTTCAGTAGTGTTTTGTTGTGCTCTACCTTGTCAAAGTTGCATTCCCGTAATTTTTCAAAGTTCATTTTGAATTTCTTTCGTGAAATGATAGAATTGCAATATTTCAGTAGTGATATATTGTGCTTTAACTTTTCACATCTACATTCTCATGAATTTTCAAGGTTCATTTTGGATTTCTGTCTTGAAATGCAAGAGTTGGAATATTTCAGTAGTGACTTGTTGTGCTTAACCTTGTCATAGTTACATTCTCTTGATTTTTCGAAGTTCATTTTGAATTTCTGTCGTAAAATGCAAGAGTTGGAATATTTCAGTAGTGACTTGTTGTGCTTTACCTTGTCACAGTTACATTCTCTTGATTTTTCGTAGTTCATTTTGAATTTCTGTCGTGAAATGCAAGAGTTGGAATATTTCAGTAGTGTTTTGTTGTGCTTTACCTTGTCACAGTTACATTCTATTGATTTTCATAGTTCATTTTGAATTTCTTTGATTGAAATGCAAGAGTTGGAATATTTCAGTAGTGTTTTGTTGTGCTTTACCTTGTCGCAGTTACATTCTCTTAATTTTTCAAAGTTCATTTTGAATTTCTTTCGCCAAGTGCAAGAATTCTCTTAATTTTTCAAAGTTCATTTTGAATTTCTTTCGCGAAGTTTATTTTGAATTTCTTTCGTGAAATGCAAGAATTGGAATATTTCAGTAGTGTTTTGTTGTACTTTACCTTATCACAGTTACATTCTCTTAATTTTTCAAATTTCATTTTGAATTTCTGTCGTGAAATGCAAGAGTTGGAATATTTCAGTAGTGACTTGTTGTGCTTTACCTTCTCACAGTTACATTCTCTTGATTTTTCGAAGTTCATTTTGAATTTCTGTCATGAAATGCAAGAGTTGGAAAATTGGGGTCTTAGCCCACCAGCCTGAATGGTGGAAATCAACTAGCTCAGTATTTGGGTCCCAGTCCACCAGACTTAATGGTGGAAATTCACTAGCTCATAATTGGGGTTTTAGTCCACCAACCTGAATGATGGAAATCCACTAGCTCAAAATTGGGGTCTTAGTCCACCCGCTCGAACGGTGGACATACCCTCGCTAAGAAGTGGGGTTTAAGACCACAAGTCTGAATGGTGGAAATCCACTAACTCAGTATTGGGGTCTCAGTCCACCAGCCTGAATGGTAGAAATTCACTATCTCAGAATTGGGGTCTTAGTCCAGCAGTCTAAATGGTTGAAATTCACTAGCTCAGAATTGGGGTCTTAGTCCACCAGCTATAAAGGTGGAAATTCACTAGCTCAGAATTGGGGTCCCAGTCAACCTGCCTGAATGGTGGAAATTCACTAGCTCAGAATTTGGGTCTCAGTCCACCAGCCTGAATGGTTGAAATTCACTAGCTCAGTATTGGGGTCTTAGTCCACCAGCCAGAATGGTTGAAATGCACTAGCTCAGAATTTGGGGCTAAGTCCACCAGCCTGAATGGTGGAAATTCACTAGCTCAGAATTAGGGTCTTAGTCCACCAGCCTGAAGGGTGTAAATTCACTATCTCAGAATTGGGGTCTTAGTCCACCAGCCTGAATGGTTGAAATTCACTAGCTCAAAATTGGGGTCTTAGTCAGTGTTCAGATTGGAGCGTTGGGGTCCGACTATCTGGGCTTTATTTGTCAAGGCAGGTGCCCACCTCACCTGCCCAGAGTCTCATGCAAGTGACCCTAAATTTGAAAAAGTAGAAATTGGCTCAGATTTTCTAAACTGAGCTGAGACAATGAATAGATACTATTGGGAAAGTGATTGGAGACGCTGAGCATCCGTGAACAAGTGCTAAATTTAGAGAGGAATTTGGGACAATATTTGGGGGCGTCCACCCGCCCAGAGTCTCCAGCAGGTGACCCAAAAATTTAAAAAACACACAGAGACGACAGACACAAAGAGACGAATCACACACAGAGATGACAAACACACAGAAACGACAAATAGAGACGACATATGCACAGAGACGATACACACACACAGAGTCAACGCACACAGAGAGACGAGACACACACACAGAAATGACAAACACACATAGAGACGACACACACAAAGAGACGTCACACACACACACACACACAGATACGAAACACACAGAGAGACGACACACACATAGAGACAACACACACACACACACAAACACAGAGACAACATTCACACAGAGACGACACACACACACAGAGACGACACATTCAAATAGACGACTTACACATAGAGACAACACACACACAGAGACGATAAACACACAGACACGACATACATAGAGAGACGACACACACACAGAGACGACACACTCAAAGTGACGACTTACACATAGAGACGACACACACACAGAGACGATACACACACACACACAGAGTCCACTCACACACAGAGAGGACAAACACACAGAGGCGACAGACACAAAGAAACGACTATCACACTTCATTCAAGAAACGTGATTAAACACGTTTTGAAACTACATGCTATTTGCTTGCCTTTCCTTGGCACCTTTCCAAACGAGCGGGGATTCCCACTGGTTCCTATACATTGCAAAAAGTGAGCAGTATGAAAACTCCACGTTTTCAACCAGACTGGTTTTTTAGACAACACCCATTTTTTAGGGACCAATCAGAGACAGCGGAGGTTGCTCAATATACAATAACTTGATTGGTGATTGTTTACACACCGCAACGGCGCATACATAATGAGAGAGACATGCAAAGTCGACATAGCTTTATTTCTTTTTTTTAAGGTTAATTTAGACGAGGTTACGTGCGCGGACGTCACCTCGTCTAAATTAACCTAAAAAAAATGAAATAAAGCTATGTCGACTGTGCAAGTCTCTGTCACGATGGATGCACCGTCGTTTTGTTTAACCAATCACCAATCAAGTTAACGTATATTGAGCAACGCCCACTGTCCCTGATTGGCCCCTCAAAAATGAATGTTGTCTAAAAAAACCAGTCTGGTTGAAAACGTGGAGTTTTCGTACTGCTCACTTTTTTGTAATGTATACGAACCAGTGGGGAATCCCCGCTCGTTTGGAAAGGTGCTAAGGAAATGCAAGCAAATAGCATGTAGTTTCAAAACGTGTTTAATCACGTTTCTTGAATGAAGTGTGAGTCGTTTATTTGTGTCTGTCACCTCTGTGTGTGTGTCCTCTCTTTGTGTGAGTGGGCTCTCTGTGTGTGTGTGTGTATCGTCTCTGTGTGTGTGTGTCGTCTCTGTGTGTGTGTCGTCTCTCTGTGTAAGTCGTCTCTGTGTGTGTGTCGTCTCTGTGTGCTTGTCTTCTTTCTATCTGTGTAGTCTCTGTGGTTTTGTCTTATCTGTGTGAGTGTGTCTTCTCTCTGTGTTAGTCATCAATATGAGTGTGTCTACTCTGTGTGTGTGTGTGTGTGTGTGGGTTGTCTCTTTGTGTGTGTCGTCTCTATGTGTGTTTCGTATCTGTGTGTGTGTGTGTGTGTGTGACGTCTCTTTGTGTGTGTCGTCTCTATGTGTGTTTGTGATTTCTGTGTGTGTGTCTCGTCTCTCTGTGTGTGTTGACTCTGTGTGTGTTTGTCGTCTCTGTGGATGTGTCGTCTCTATGTGTCGTTTCTGTGTGTTTGTCCTCTCTGTGTTTGATTCGTCTCTTTGTGTCTGTCGTCTCTGTGTGTTTTTTAAATTTTTGGGTCACCTGCTGGAGACTCTGGGCGGGTGGACGCCCCCAAATATTTTCCCAAATTCCTCTCTCAATTTAGCACTTGTTCACGGATGCTCAGCGTCTCCAATCACTTTCCCAATAGTATCTATTCATTGTCTCATCTCAGTTTAGAAAATCTGAGCCAATTTCCACTTTTTCAAATTTAGGGTCACTTGCCTGAGACTCTGGGCAGGTGAGGTGGGCACCTGCCTTGACAAATAAAGCCAAGATAGTCGGACCCCAACGCTCCAATCTGAACACTGACTAAGAACCCAATATTGAGCTAGTGGATTTCCACCATTCAGGCTGGTGGACTAAGACCCCAAGTCTGAGCTAGTGAATTTCCACCATTCAGGCTGGTGGACTAAGACCCCAATTGTGAGCTAGTTAATTTCCACCGTTCAGGCTGGTGGACTGGGACCCTAATTCTGAGCTGGTGGATTTCCACCCTTCCGGTTGGTGGACTAAGACCACAATTTTCCAACTCTTGCATTTCATGACAGAAATTCAAAATGAACTTCGAAAAATCAATAGAATGTAACTGCGAGAAGGTAAAGCACAACAAGTCACTAGTGAAATATTCCAACTCTTGCATTTCACGACAGAAATTCAAAATGAAATTTGAAAAATTAAGAGAATGTAACTGTGATAAGGTAAAGCACAACAATACACTACTGAAATATTCCAAATCAATGAAAGAAATTCAAAATGAACTATGAAAATCAACTGAATGTAACTGTGACAAGGTAAAGCACAACAAAACACTACTGAAATATTCCAACTCTTGAATTTAACTACATAAATTAAAAATGAACTTATAAAAATCATGAGAATGTAACTGTGACAAGGTAAAGCACAACAAGTCACAACTGAAATATTCCAACTCTTGCATTTCAATAAAAGAAATCCAAAATGAACTTTGAAAATCAACAGAATGTAACTGTGACAAGGTAAAGCACAACGAAATACTACTGAAAAATTCCAACTCTTGCATTTCGCAACAGAAATTCAAAATGAACTTCAAAAAATCAAGAGAATGTTACTGTGACAAGGTAAAGCACAACAAGTCACTACTGAAATATTCCAACTCTTGCATTTCAATGAAAGAAATCCAAAATGAACATTGAAAAATCATGAGAATGTAGCTGTGACAAGGTAAACCACGACAAGACACTACTGAAATATTCCATTTCTTGCATTTCACGAAAGAAATTCAAAATTAACTTTGAAAAATTAAGAGAATGTATCTGTGACTAGGTAAAGCACAACAAAACACTACTGAAATATTCCAACTCTTGCATTTCAATGTAAGAAATTCAAAATGAACTTTGAAAATCAACAGAATGTAACTGTGACAAGGTAAAGCACAACAAAACACTACTGAAATATTCCAACTCTTGCATTTCACGACAAAAATTCAAAATGAACTTCGAAAAATCAAGAGAATGCAACTGTGACAAGGTAAAGCACAACAAGTCACTACTGAAATATTCCAACTCTTGCATTCCAACGAAAGAAATCCAAAATGAACTTTTAAAAATCCTGAGAATGTAGCTGTGAAAAGGTAAACCACGACAAGACACTACTGAAATATTCCAATTCTTGCATTTCACGAAAGAAATTCAAAATGAACTTTGAAAAATTAAGAGAATGTAACTGTGACAAGGTAAAGCACAACAAAACACAACTGAAATATTCCAACTAGTGCATTACAATGAAAGAAATTCAAAATTAACTATTAAAATCAACAGAATGTAACTGTGACAAGGTAAAGCACAACAAAACACTACTGAAATATTCCAACTCTTGCATTTCACGACAGAAATTAAAAATGAACTTCGAAAAATCAAGAGAATGTAACTGTGACAAGGTAAAGCACAACAAGGCACTACTGAAATATTCCAACTCTTGCATTTCAACGAAAGAAATCCAAAATGAACTTTGAAAAATCATGAGAATGTAGCTGTGACAAGGTAAACCATGACAAGACACTACTGAAATATTCCAATTCTTGCACTTCGCGAAAGAAATTCAAAATGAACTTTGAAAAATTAAGAGAATGTAACTCTGACAAGGTAAAGCACAACAAAAAACTACTGAAATATTCCAACTCTTGCATTTCAATGAAAGAAATTCAAAATTAACAATGAAAATCAATAGAATGTAACTGTGACAAGGTAAAGCACAACAAAACACTACTGAAATATTCCAACTCTTGCATTTCACGACAGAAATTCAAAGTGAACTTCGAAAAATCAAGAGAATGTAACTGTGACAAGGTAAAGCACAACAAGTCACTACTGAAATATTCCAACTCTTGCATTTTACGACAGAAATTCAAAATGAACTTAGAAAAATCAAGAGAATGTAACTGTGATAAGGTAAAGCACAACCAGTCACTACTAAAATATTCCAACTCTTGCATTTCAACGAAAGAAATTCAAAATAAACTTTGAAAAATTAAGAGAATGTAACTATGACAAGGTAAAGCACAACAAACTCTACTGAAATATTCAAACTCTTGCATTTCAATGAAGGAAATTCAAATGAACTTTCTGATTTTGTTTTGGTTTTCCCTTCCAAAATTGACCCTCCCCCTCCCCTACCCTCAGAAATGGGTGAACGAAGGGCCTCTGAGCTTTACCCATGAGGCAGATCCTGTTAATTTTAGATTATGAGTATTTTTTGTTTTACCTCCAAAATTGCCCCCCCCTCCCCCCAGCGCTCAGGAATGGAGGAAGGAGGGGGCCGATGAGCCTTCCCCTTGGGGCAGATCTCTTTTATTTTCTATTGTGAGAATTTTGGATTTACCCTCCAAAATTGACTCCCCCTCTCACCGGCCCGCCGAAATGGTGGCAGGCCGGGCCTCTGAGCCTTGCCCTTGAGGCAGATCCCATTTATTTTCTATTCTGAGCATTTTTTGTTTGCCCCCAAAAAATGAAACTCCCCACTCCCCTGCCCTCAGAAATTGGGGAACGAAGGGCCTCTGAGCCTTTCCCTTGAGGCAGATCCCATTTATTTTCGATTCTGAGCATTTTTGGTTTTCCCTCCAAAGTTGACCCTCCCCCCTTCCCTGCCCTCAGGAATGGGGGAACGAAGGGCCTCTGAGCCTTGCCCTTGAGGTAGATCCCGTTTATTTTCGATTCTGAGTATTTTTGGTTTTCCCTCCAAAATTGACCCTCCCCCATCCCCCCCTCCTCTGCCCTCAGAAATAGGGTGATGAAGGGCCTCTGAGCCTTCCCCTTGAGGCAGATACCGTTAATTTTCGATTCTGAGTATTTTAGGTCTTCCCTCCAAAATTGACCCTTCACGTTAAAAAATTATCCAATCACTAATTACCCCTTTTTGCAAGTGTCAATCAATGAATTCCGATTTTAAAAGCGTGTTTAATCATGTTACCTAACCCACAGTGCAGTAATTTAATATGCGTAGCTTCCTGCCAGGAGCCAGTGGGGGATCCTTGCTCGTAATTGCTAATCACCTTAACCCTTTTATTAATCGTCAAGTACATATTCCAAAAATATTTTATTCAGAGATTTCACGTTAAAAAATTATCCAATCACTAATTACCCCTTTTTTTGCAAATGTCTATCAAACGCCAAGGAACGTAATCTCACCGAACACGTCAAACTGTTTCCACAGACTTCAAAAATGGATTCAAAATGTTCACGTGTAAATACAGAAACGTTACTTGTGTATTATACAGACCACATCGGAGAGGTAAAGCTAGGTCAAGTAACAAATTACTTGAGTTAACAACCCCTTCGGGGTTACCTTAACTGTTAATCAGTTTAATCCTTTTTTTTCTCCACCGTCATACAATCCAATCACTAATTAGAATCATTCAGACTCCTATTATTCAAAACATTAATTAATATCGTTCATAGAGTCCAATTTGCGAATTCCTTATCCCTTTTTGCAAAAATGTCAAATACTCACTCTCTTTGAAAAACTAAACCAGACTATACCCCACCATACCCATCGTGTAAAGCGAGCGGACTGGTTTCTAAGGCAACACCCATTTCCGTGATCAATCAGAGATGTTTCTACTAACGGTACTCCATAAGACAATAATAGATACGAAACTAGATTGCATAATATGCCTTACCGCGGACAGTCATCAATTGATACAGAGTGTACAAGACTTGTCAGACATGTTTTTAAAGGTTCAATAGCCAAAACTAGAGATCATCACATTTATTTTTTCATGTATTTTTGAAACTGTTTACGTCAGAAACCCGTCCTTGGTAAGCCAATGTACCAGTTAAACTGCACGCATATCCATGCCTCAGGCGTAGGATTGATACTGTGCACAAAAAATGGGTGTTACCTCAGAAACCCGTCTGGTAAGGCATGTGCCGTTCGTAGTAATAGATGACTGTCCTTGATAAGCCAATGTACCGGTTAAACTGCACGCATATCCATGCCTCAGGCGTAGGATTGATACTGTGCACAAAAAATGGGTGTTACCTCAGAAACCCGTCTGGTAAGGCATGTGCCGTTCGTAGTAATAGGTGACTGTCCTTGATAAGCCAATGTATCGGTTAAACTGCAAGCATATCCATGCCTCAGGCGTAGGATTGATACTGTGCACAAAAAGTGGGTGTTACCTCAGAAACCAGTCTGGTAAGGCATGTACCGTTCGTAGTAATAGGTGACTGACCTTGGTAAGCCATGTATCCGTGAAACTCCACTGGCCATGTAGGCGTGAAAACAGCACCTCCATAATTACGATCAAACTCTCAAAACATGCTTGAGTACATTATACGTTGCCAAGTTTAAAAAAACCTACTAATCAAGTTACTGTATATGGAGTAACCACCGCTCTCTCTGATTGACCCCAAAAAATGGGTGTTACAATGCGGGGAATCCCCCGTTCATACTATTATCTTTTTTGCAATGTTTAGGAACAGGCAGGGAATCCCCACTCGTTTGGAATGGTACCAACAGGACATAAGCAAATAGCATGTAGTTTTATAACGTGTTTAATCACGTGTAGTTTTAAGAATGTGTATGTGAACTCATGACGTACATTCATTGTGCAATTGACAACAAAAACAGAAAAAAACCTGTTTGACCACATTATACACTGCCAAATAACCGCTGGCTGTAGACTATGCCTTGGAAAGCTACCATGGAACGCGCCATACGCAAATAACATAGGAATTGCTATACAGGCAGCAGAATTCAATATGTGCTATCTACTCACTTCACGAATGCTCTTTCACTGTTAGAGTCAATCAATGTATTAGATCTTGATCTGCCGCACTTTCTCAATACGAGCTGACTAGCTAGTGTGGCAGCGCATTAGAAAGAAGTTTGCATTGACACAACCCTGTTTGCCTCGTAAACAGATCTTATGAGAAGATATATGACTCTTTAGACAATAGTCCAAAAGGTCTCTTAGAACTTCACAATTTTGGGAAGGCAATGTTGATAGCATATTCTGAAGTTTTGAAATTATACAAATCTTCATTACTCTGCCTGTAACAACGGCTTCTAATGAGATTCTTTCTTAAATTAAGCCTGATTAAAACCTATTTAAGGTCAACAATGAATGACGAAAGACTCAGTGATCTGATGTTGGTGTTTAGTGAAAAAAAACTGTGTGAAATCATTGCATTTCGAGGCTTTGGTTGGTATTTTTAGAAAAATGAGACCTCGTTGGTTCCCAGTTTTTCAATAAAACTAGGAATTAGTTTCCAACTTAAGTTATCTGTATTTATTAAAACTTTTAAATTGCTTCTTACTGTTATTAGTTTATTTTGGGAGAGGCCGGTGCTAACCCCTGTGAAGGAACGTTGCTCTTAAACAACGACGAGCCGGACCGTTTGGGGGGTCCACAGAGGTTGCTTAGCCCCCCTGGTTCAGAATGAAATGACACCGCTGGACAAGAAACTTATATTCCCACACAAAAAATCAGTTTTGCTTATAACCTGATATTATGTCCATCCATTTTGATGGAGGTTTGGGTTGCTACCCCAAGAGAACACATTTATTATCTTATAATCACATATTAAAAAATAAATTAGTAAGAAAATAGGTTCTTTTAGTATCTACCTATGTTTTTGTTATTAATTTTTCTTGCTCATGTCAGTGTAATTAAACTGGGAACAGTGGAATTTTTTCACGGGAAAAACATAGATTACTCAGAAAATGTGAAACTTATTCATTGCTCAAAAGTGTAACATAAGGGTAACATAAATTCTAAAGCGTAACAAAAGTCGAACACGGTACTGTTCTATTAACCGGACTCTTTTGAATACGGCAATGCATACCAGTCACGAAATAGATCTTGACGCGTGAAGAAAACAGGTTTACAATGCCTTCTGGGATACAAACAAAGGCAAGAAAAGTACTTAAACTGTTTTTTTTTTTTGGGGGGGGGGAGGGAGTGGGACCTAGGTTAGGTTACGTATTTAATATATGCTGTGCTTTACCTCCCCCCCCCCCTCCTTTAATGTGCAAATATATAGCCCAGATTTATTTCTAAGCTAATATATAGTCATCCTATTTTATTTTATTTCATTAGTATTAACTAAACTAGCACTATATAAAAGAGTCCGGTTAATAGAACAGTACCTGTAACACTTTTAGGACCGTAACGTTTTACTTAAAACGAACCAAAAATGGTACAAAGGTAACCTCGGTGACAAGCCCGAGTGGAAGGGAATATTTTCACAAGTTTGAAATAATAGATCCCTATGAAAGACCAGAAGGTTTGTATAAATTTAAGTGAAAAAGTTCACTCCTAGACGACGCAGCAAACCAAAACATCATTTTATAAGGTATTCCCTAATTGGGAAGCAGGCTTTCAATTTTTCATTGATACAAACAAACAGGTTCGACAGGCTTTGTATGAAAACATCTTCGCGTCAGGTTCTGGCCTCTTTCCAAATCCAACATGAATTCAATACTTTGCATTTGGCAATATCTAGCTGTGATCATGTTGATTTACACATTTTGGACCAAAGTCAATGTGGAATGATTTTAATTTTTCAAAATGTGAGTTTCTGTGTTTTTTAGTGTCGAAATAGGAATAAAAACAGTTGATATTGGTAACACTAGATTCATGGGCGTAGGGAGGGGGCAGCTGCCCCCCCCTAGACATTCAAATTCACATTAGATAAGGCTGAAAAGCAGATGGTTGGAAAACCTTTTTTTTAAATAAAAAAAAATAAAATAAAAAAAAAAATAAAAAAAGAGTTGTGTGAAAGTCAAACTTTAGCGTAAAGAGCAAAGTGTTGAGGAGGGGGCAATCCCCTTCATACACGTAATAATTTATGTTCGTTTTAACTTTTAATGTTGCTGAAAGTTTTTTCAACTTGTTTTTTTTTTTAATTTAATTACAGATAGTAGCTTGAAACCTCGACTGTAGGGTTCTCTGATGCGCTGAATCTGATGGTGTGATTGTCATTAGGATTCCTCTTTTTTCGAAAATCAGGCAAATATTCTCAGGCTATTAGACTTTGATGAGTAAAACTAAACTTAATGAAACTGATATATTTGGAACCAGAATAATAAGCCAATTCTTTTGATATGCCTATTGATACCAAAATTCCGTCTTTTAGCGTTTCGGTTACTATTGAGCCGGGTTGCTCCTTACTTACACTTCGTTACTACGAACTATTTAATACCTTTTCCTCTTATTTTAGGTATGGTTTATATACCTCTGTTTGAGTCACCCTTGTTAAAACCGGTTTACCTGTAATACGATTTGACAGTGACAAAATTGAGAATCAATAAATGCGTAATTTGGCCTAATTTGGGTGTAGTGCTTTCAAAGCTTCTTTACTCGCAGTGAATTTTTATATGAACAGTTCTCGAGATACGGTAGGATAAATCAAAGACCATGAAAACCAGAATAATCAAGAATTCACAATTTTTTTTTGTTAGCGTACTAGGCTACTATCGAAATAAAAACTGAAAATTTCTACAAAACCACCCAGCAGTGGTTCTGGCCTCTCTTTCGCCCGGAGATAAATTTTGATTAGTGTCTCTCCCACAAAATTTCATGGCCAAATAAAAAAAAATCATATAGCCCATTAACGGAATTGTTTTCAATTTATCGATAATTAATAGTTTATTGTTTGACTAGTATTAATTTATCATTAAAATTATTTAATTATCTTTATTTATTTGGTCTAATTATTTTAATTACATTTATTTACGTTACTTACGTGTTATAGTGACCACACTCAAGTTCTTGATGTGAGTAAAACTGGTTTTTCTGTCTGCATTCGGAGATAATTAGTTTAGTCACAGTGAGATATATGGTGTGCGTGTAACTGTACAACCGAGATACTTAACCCAAACAACTGAACCCCTATAACTGAACCCCCCGTGCAACTGAACCCCGGGCAACTGAACCCCCGTGTAGTTGAGCCCCCGTGCAACTGAAACCTCGTGTAACTGAACCCTCATGTAACTGAACCATCGTACTAGTTTTTCCGTATTCTTCAAATATGAGGCAATCTAATTGGGTAAAAAAAAAGTTGGAATCTTTACATGTTCAACCTTTTTTGAATTGTTTTTTTTTAAGTCATGATATAAAAGCCTGTCGAGATGATTTACAAAAAAGCTCTGTTTTTTGGTCACAAAAACGAAGAAAATCGGACATCACAAACCATTAAAGCCAGATTGATTTTTGATTATTTATGTTTGTTTATGCATTATGTCTTTGCCCTGTCACTTTCAGAAGATACCCCCCCCCCCCGAAAAATAACCCCCCTGGAGAATGCTCACCACCACCCCTCCTGCGGTTGGTTGGTTTCCAATCACTTTTGACTTAAAAAAGGACTAGAACTCTCAAGTTCTGATCGAATGAGCATCCTCCGAAGTTTCTAAAACCATGAGATGGAGGTGGGGATGAGAAAGGGGCAGTCCCCTCTCTATACAGAATAAGTTCTGCTCATTTTGGGGTTTAATGTTACTCTTTACTTTCATAATAACAGCGTAGACTCGAAATAGTCACAGAAATCAATAGAGATTAAATATCAATCTCACATTTTGATGTTTTTCAAAGTTTTTTGTCTCCCCACTAAAAAATAACCCCAAAGAAAAGTTTGGGATACGGCTCTGGGAATTTTATATCAATTTCTACCTTCACCCTCCCATCATCTCTCCCTTAGAACCAATTCTGCATATTTCTGAAGGCTTTGTCAGATTTTGGATGTTCTATTATTAAAATGAACCCTTTGAGGCATTTCCCTCTCGACCGAACTACAAAACAATAATAGAACGTCAGTGTAGTTTCAACGCCCTTGTATGCACATGTGTGTATGTTAAATGTTGATGCAAACATCTCATTGAGGCTTCAGATAAATACAAAGTTAGTTCCAAGAAAGAAACAAGAGGAGGGTGGAGGTAGAAATTGATGGGTCAGGCCCGTCAGGGCCTGATCCCCTGGGTCGTATTCAGGACTTCTGTTTTGGGGGTTATTCGATCAGGGGGACGGGGAATTAAAAAAAAACACATCAAAAATGTGAAATTTATATTTAATCCCTCTTGATTTCTGAGAATATTTCTGGTCTACGCTTTTATCATGAAAGTAAAGAGCAACATTAAACCTCAAAATGAGCAGAATTTATTCTGTATAAGAGGGGGACTGCCCCTTTCTCATCCCCACCTCCATCTCATGGTTTTAGAAACTTCGGAGGATGCTCATTCGATCAGAACTTGAGTCTTAGTCCTTTTTTAAGTCAAAAGTGATTGGAAACCAACCAACCGCTGGGGGGTATTTTCTGGGAAGGTATTTTTCACGGGAGGGTGTTTTCAGCGGGAGGGTATTTACCGGGAGAGGGGGGGTAGTTTCCACGGAGGATATTTGCCGGGGAATGGGTAAAGGCCAAGAACCGTAGACAGTGAAAGGGCGATGGGAAGCGGCTCATAAAGACATAAAAAGGAGAAATAAACCTGGCTTTAAAGGTTTGTGACGTACAAATTTCTTTGTTTTTGTGACAACAAAACAGTTTTTTTATGAATCTTCTTGACAGGCATTTATATATTGGCTTTAAAAAACAAACATTTCCAATAAGGTTGAAAATATAAAGATTCTAACCTGTGTTTTACCCAATGATATTGCCTTGCACTTGTAGAATACTGAAAAACTGAGTACGGTTGTTCAGTTGCACGAGAGTTCAATTACACGAGGGTTCAGTTGCACGGTGGTAGAGTTGCAAGGGGGCTCAGTTGCACAGGGGTTCAGTTGCACAAGGGCTCAGATAACGGGATTAAGTTACACGGGAGTTGAGTTGTACGAGAGTTCAGTTAAATGGGTTGCAGTTGCACGAAGGTTCAATTGCACGAGGTTCAATTGCACGAGGTTCGGTTGCACGAGGGTTCTTTTACACGATGGTTTAGATGCACGGTGGTTCAGTTTATACGGGGGTTCAGTTGCAAAGGGGTTCAGTTACAAGCGGATTTCAGTTGCAAGGGGATTTCAGTTG
The DNA here is from genome assembly GCF_049724085.1 of Artemia sp. Qi Xiang Cuo. Lineage (NCBI taxonomy): Eukaryota > Metazoa > Arthropoda > Branchiopoda > Anostraca > Artemiidae > Artemia > Artemia sp. Qi Xiang Cuo. Next base: position 51,774,892 of record NC_142814.1, read on the forward strand.
CAAGGGGATTTCAGTTGCAAGTGGATTTCAGTTGCAAGGGGAGTTCAGTTGCAAGGGGAGTTCAGTTGTACGGGGGCTCAGTTGCAAGAGGATTCAGTTGCTTGGGGTTCTGGTACACGGGGGTTCAGTTGCAACGGAACCGTAATAAACTACCATGCAGGTATATTTTAATTGAATATTTAATATATAGAACTGGTTAGGTATTTAATATAATACGTTCTAGGCGGCCTGCTGTCAATAATTCTCTCTTGGAGTTTTCATTATTTTGTTACTAAAGTATTATTTTTCCCTCATGTTTCGGTATATTACATTATGATTAACCTAACTTCACTTATTTGGTGTGGTCGTTAAAACACGTAAGTACCTAAAGTCCCCCCTCTCACGAGAAAAAACCTTTTGTAAACCCCCTCCCCCTGGGCTATAACTACGACCCTGGCTATAACTACTAATGCTCTAACTACAACCACTACTGCTTGAGGGTTTGGCTTTTTGAAACTAAATGAAAAGATAATAGTCGCAATCTGGTTGTAGAAAGGGTGGACCAGGAATGCTAAAAGCATTAAGTTGAAATTCTCCTGGTTACTGCTACTACTACTATTGCACAGATACTCTAATAGGTTTTTTTTTCCTCTTTCATTTATTTTTATCCCAAAATTAAAAACTCCTTTTTCTAATCTTCTACCTAGAAGATACCTTAATACCAGAGTATTAAGTTGAAACTGTCGAGAAAGTTAAAGTTGAAACAAAACTAAATGAAAAGACACAATGTAACTGCTGGTTTTCAAAACGGCAAATCATATATTTCGGCAGATACCTTTGCCATTCTTAGCGCTCGAATAATGGAAGGAAAAACCAAATGTTAAATATAAACAAAAGTAAACAGTAAGTTGAGTCAAGAGGTAGAAATGCTTGGGTAATTGTAAATTATCCAGAACACACTCGAGAAGTGAAGTTAGGTTATTCATAGCGAAATATACCAAATATGATGAAAATATAAGACCTTAGTCACAAAATTACGGTAACTACAAAAAACAATTATGCAAAGCATAATTGTTTTGTATATAATTCCCAGAGCGCATTAGGATTGAATACCTAACCTAGCCTAACCAAAATACCAACTCTATATATTAATGTAATTAAAATAGGTACAATCCCATTACATGGGCCTCTCTAAAAAGTCAAGTTTGGTTGATGCTAATGAAATAAAATAGGATGTATATATAATAGTTTAGAAACAAATTTTGGCTATATATTTGCACATTAGGGGTGGGGGGCAAAGCATTGCATATATTAAATACGTAACCTAACCTAACCTAGGTACCTTTTCCCCCATTTAAACTCCAAAAAACCACAGTTTAATATCGTATACGCAATGAAAACCTTGATATCATTGCCTGCTCTATAACAGTTAAGACGTGAAAAACGGGTTTTATCATCGCCCATGTAATGGGATTGTAGGCTTACTTAAAATGAATGATTTTTATTACCCATCTTTAGCAATACAAAAAAGTAAAAATGGAGTAGAGAAAATGAAAAGAAAACAAAACACATCGAACAAACGATTAACTTAAATTAATACTTGAATAAATAAAAAAAAAAAACCAATGACGAAACTATTTACATAAAAAGACAACCATTACACATTACTGACTATAGCTTCAAACATACTATGCGTTGGGTCGAAGGATTTCAGGAACTTTTCCCTTCTGGTCGCGATCACGACGAAGGGGTCATCGAGTCCGTAACATGCTGAAATCTGGTGGTTTCTTCGCCAGTGGGGAAGGCTAAGCAGATATTTTGCAAACTTATAGAACACTGTACGGATTGTTTTTTTATCATCAAAAGTAAACAAAGACCAGAAAGGTGACAAAGCTAAGATATCAGGGGTGGCAAAGGAATTAAAGATCCGTGCTAGAATGCGGCGGTTATATAGGCGTTTGCATGACAAAATCATCCTATACGCTTTTCGGAATTTCAGTTAGAGATAACTTATTAGACAAGATTGGGTAACATTAAGATTAGACCCAAATGGCCAACAAAGGTAAATCATTGACCCTGATTCAGTAACTGTATTACTAATAAGTGCAAATATGACAGGTACCGACTCTTTCTTATGACAATTAGAGACGACCACCTCGCTTTTGCTGGAGTTGAATTTTAGGCCTATGTTAGCATATTCATCAGACGAAACTCTGAAATTACTCTTTATGCCACTGACGGATCTACTCAGATTTAAAATGTCATCGGCATAATTAACAAGAGACAAATCAATTCCACGAAAAACAAAGTACGTTTTCACCGTCTTCTGAGCCTCGATGATACTGTTATTATAAAGAGGCAGTGATGATAAAGCCCCTTGGCGAATGCCTTTTCGTACTGGTATGAGGAAATCGGATACTGTCGGGCTCTTGTTTTTTAGTACCCTTACTCTAACCTTCAACTTAAAATACATGTTCCTATAAGTAGCAATTATACATCTGTCAAGACCTCTCTTAAAGACAGAGACAAGCAGTTGTGCATGGATACCCGAATCAAAAGCCCCGTGGACGTCGTGGCCTGCAAGTACCACGGTTTCTCCTTTAGCATCTGCATCCAACAAAACATTAGACAATAGGCTTCGCACGTGCTTGCGGCTAATATTTCTCTTGAAACCGAACTGCGAATCTGGCGTACTACAAACATACTTTATCTCCTCAAATATACATACCTAGTAGTTTATCTCACTATGCCTAAGCTTATTGTCTCCGAATGCAGAGAGACAAACCAGTTTTACGCAGACTGATCAGATCAAACCTCTTCAGTGTGTTCTGGATAATGACTGAAATAGCTACCAAGTCAAAACGAGAAAAGATACCATTCAGAAATTAGATTAGGCAAGCACTCGTTTACTAGTGTTTACTTGGTCTAAATCAAGGTACTTGTCTATTATACGCCAATCACTCAAGTTTACGCTGCCTAAAACTCGAGAACAAACCGGTTTGCGTTACTTTAGAAAAAAATTTGGACTAGGGGAGGGTGGGGTTGGTTCGGAGAAAATTGTTTCGCTGGGTGCAGCTTCTGTCCCAATCAGTATCCATCTTCCGTTTTCATCTTACAAGAAAGAGATTTTGGCCAAGATTTGTCAGGAATTTTGGTAGACTTTTATCTTTCGTCTTTAGACAAAAAAAATCCAACAATAAAAAAAAAATAATTGTCCGAAGTTACCCCACGGTGTGGGGTGGGTTCGGACATGGTGTGGGGTTACTTTGGACAGCAGTAATATGGGTTCGGCAACCTCACAGATTAAAGAAAAAAACGCCATTTACTGAAAAGTTGAATATGTATAAAAGTAAAACAAGTAAAATGAAAGTTGAAGAAAAAAAATCAAGTAATTTGAACCGAAGCTCACAGGAGCTCTATCTCACGTTGTAGCTGCTGAGATCACATTGAAAATTGAGTCCTCGCTTTGTCCGTTCAGTCCCTCCAGTGGCAGTTGGTGATGGAAGAGAAAGAACAATGTCGTTTGAAGAGACGAAGGCTTTGTCCTCAATATCCGGAAAAATGAACCGTGCTTCATTTCTGCGAAGGAACAAGACTTCTAGATCGCTTCCAGTTTCTCCTTTTATCTGGCCAACGTAGAAGATATCCAACTTCTTCGATTTGCCCAATTCGAATTTTACCAGAACATAGCTATCCGTTTGAGCTTGGTCAATATCAAAAGGCTCAAGGTTCTCTTCTACGTCTCCACAGTGAACAGACTCGTCGCTTGAGGAGTCGCTCGGGGCAACAGGTTCAGAAAGAGTCTCCACCTCATCGGTTCCGTCGTCTTCGTTAGGCTTGCAGACCGCGCTGTTCTTACGTTTTTTTCTAGATGGCGTCGGCTTGGCCTTCTTTTCCTTTTTAGCTTCGATCTCTTCTTTCTCAGGGGTGTCAGTGAGAATACGGGTCCTCCCTCTGTTGCGATTCCAACGTCCCGGAACAGTAACAGCCCCCACTCGGCGAAAAGGTCTTACTTCTTCGGGCGACCTTATGAAAGAAGAAATTGGTGGTCCAGCTTCGGAGTTGGCTTGCGACGAGGGGCTCCGCGAACTGGTTGTTTGGTCTAGCGGCCTATCCGTCACAAAGGATGGGGCGAAAGCTCCCTCTGGGAATACATCGCGATTGAATGGAAAGATTCCAGCCGCTCGAAACGCAGAGACTATGTTGGATGTACTGAACTTCTCCAGGAAAGGAACCCTGCTGAGTGAGGCTACTTAATAAATTGAAATGCGCTGTCCGGGATGCAACTGCAGCCATTCATTGAAGAACTCTTTCAGTGCACCCTTGAAAGGAGAAAGCACTGTCACGTCAAGTGGATGAAGCTTGTGGGAGCAGTGGGGTGGGAATGTCAACAGTGTCACGTGATTTTGCTTACAGTGTTCGATCACACGTACATCCAGATGGCTATCATGGTTGTCCATGAGCAGTAGGATGGGAGTCTCTTCATCTGGCTTGGTTATTTTCGTGAAGTGTCGCATAGCCTCCAAGAAAAAGTCGCCGTTGACCCAACCACTAGGGTGCGCAAGCCCAAGGCAACCAGGGGGGCCTTCGTTTGTCATTCTAGGTATGAAATTCACTCGCGGAAAAATGAAGACCGGTGGAATAGTCGCTCCAGATGCACTGGCGAAACATACAGCAGTCACGTTTTGACCTCTTTCTGCAGACACAGTCTGACCAACCTTTTTTTGTCCAGTTTGTACCAGGACTTTCGGTGGTGTCTGCACAGTGAGTATACCTGTCTCGTCAACTTTCCAGACGCAATCGGCCGTCAGTTTGGCTTCAAACCTTCTATAGACATCAAGAAGCTTGTAAAAAAATGTCTGAATGACAGTTTTGTTGAAATTTGAAGCTCTCGCTTGACTTGTGGCTTCAGGCTTCCTCACCAAGATGTCGGAATTCTGTTTCAGAAATGCACGAAGCAAGTTCTTTAACGCTGCTTCATTGAAAAACCAGTTTTCTCGTACAGAAATGTTATTCGGACAGGCGTAAGAGTAAGCAAATTTTCGTGCTTCAGTTGTTGTCAGTTCATGGTTCATTCTCGAACAAGTGCGAAAGTAGTCGGCTAGTTTTCGCTCGTGTTCGCTTTCAAAAACTTGCCTGTTATGTTTTGGTCTCGTCGGGAAGTTTATCTGCAGTGGCCCAGGCTCTTCGTTGACACTTTTATCCGCTTCTCCTGTCTGTGGCCTCGAGCGCCTGACATAGTCCAGTAGCGTGGACTTCTTTATGCCGAAGTTTTCTGCAATTTGTCTCAATGTTCCTTCCTTTTTCAGATAAGCCCCAACTGCTTTCTTCGTATTTTCTAGGTTGATCGGGAGGGTCTTGTCGATTCCTTTTGTATGATCGAGGCATTCTGAAAGAAACTGTTTTTAGTAACAATTAAGAAAATGCATATTAGCAGGTACACGATGTGAAAAAAAGAGGAAAAGTTGGAAATACTGACCACAAAAAAGTGTCTGGGGTGGGTTCGGACAATGTCCGAATCCACCCCACTACCGTTGTCCAAAGCAACCCCACCCGCGATAAAAAGTCTGAAACCTCACTGATGCTGTAACTACTATAGATGCCGCCAAAAACTAAAATTTAAACAACTTAGCAATGCCATAGTTAAACGCTGCAACAGCCAGCAAAATTCAATGACTAGTAATAACGGCCAAATAAAATCACAAACAAAGAAAGATACAGGACGCCACACCAACCTTTTTTCGGTTTTTCTCAAATATTTCAAAAACGATTGCACGTGTGATAACCAAACTACATACTCAAGTAGGGTACTAGATGGCACGTCTATGGTATTTTTTTGGTGAATTTTAGAGGGCGTTGTAGGAAGAGAGGCTCTTGTCCAGACTCACCCCGTGTCCGAACCAACCCCACTCTCCCCTATATATTTTGCACATTACGGGGGGGGGGGTAAGGTATAGCGGGTCTGCCTGCAAAATGTGTTTGGTATAGGTATTCTGTATATTATGAAGTAGGAATTGTTTTCTAATTTCACACTGTCTCAATACTTTAGCCCCCCTTTAATATGCAAATTTATAGCCCAAATTATATATTTACCATATATTCTGTCACTTGTCTTTGTCTTGTCTCACGCTAAGCTAAAAGAAACTAACGAAGAAACCGGTTTGTTCTCGAGTTTTACACACCGTAAACTGGAGTGAATGGCGTATAATACACAAGTACCTTGATTTGTTCTAAAACGGTCCATTTTTTCTTTTAATTTAACCAATAATACCTCGTATTTAAGATTTTAAGTTTTTTTTGAAGATTAAAAAAATAATCAATGTGATTTTTTCTAAAACGGTCAATTTGTTTTGTTTATTTTTTTTTTAATCAAAAATATCTGCTTCATCTGAAAGTAAGGAGTTACATTAAGAACTGGGTACTTAATTCAGAAAACACCAAGAATTTGGATCTGCAATATAAGGAAGGCAATAGCCGGTTTATTGCTGTCTGTATTCGGAGGGAATTAGCTTTTGGCTCAGTAGAAAACTACACTTTAGCTATATTTCAATAAAATATTTAGTATTTAGTTTGTTTTTTGGCTAGGTTTGGTTACATTTTGCATGCTGGCCCGCTATATTTACCCCCCCCCCCCTCAATGTGCAAATAAACAGCCCAAATTATTCTCCCAAGCGTCTCAGTTGTTTCAACCCTTGGACCTGTAAATTGAATCAACTTGGGTGTTTTCTCAATAATGGACAAAGACCAAAAACTGTTCGACGAGAAGGAATTCTAATTTATTCTCGTTGCATTGTATTATCAATTAAAAAAACAGTTTTTCTGAGGGAAGTAAAGAACGAAGTTTGAATTTAAAACGAATTTAAAATTATTACTTTACGGTATATCTAACATATATCAATAAAACTATTACAAATAAACAACCTGATGCCATTTCCCTATGTTCGTAGGATTAAAGAAATGGGCACTGTTGCGCTTAATAGTACACACGAAAGAAGTCAAGTTTGGTTACTGCCAACAAAAAAAAAAAAATAGGATGAATGTATAATAATTTAGAGACACATTTGGGCTATATATTTGCACATTAGGGGAGTGAGGGGGGGGGGGGTAAAGCATACCATATATTAAATACATAACCTAACCTAGGTACCCCCTCTGACCCCCCCCCCCCCAAAAAAAAAAAAAACAACAAAAAAACAACAGTTTAAATATTGTAAATTCAATGAGAAACCACGCTCTTCGATCAATATTCGATCAATTCCCTATACTTGTAGGATTATAGAAATGTAGCGCTTTATTGAAAACACAAAACAAAATATAAGTTTTGGTATAGTAAAAGTAAACCATTTAAGGACACTTTTTATCGTATAAAAATAAAGCATTTTAAGGACATTTCATGGTTATTTTGAAGACAATTTCAAAGTGAAGCGATCTGGATCGTATTAGGGCGATAGACTATCTTTAGAATTTCTATCGTAAGTAGATACCTATCACGAGGTCCCACGACTCACCCCTGCTGCCATCTACAATTTAGTTTAACGGTACCTATCAATATAGACAATGTTGGAGAACACCTGTGCTGTCAGTCCCACGTTTCCGAGAAATTGTTTCCATGCGAAGTCTATTAATGTCTTTGATGTATTTTCAAGGAGAATTGTTTCCGGAAGTCCATTAATATCTTTGAAGTTCTTCCTAGAGAATTGTTTCTGGGCAAATACTTAGATCTTAAAAATGAATTGATAAGTGTGGGAATGGGCTTCTTTGTAATTTCAAATGTGAACGAGCAAGGATGCCAAAAATAAAAGGAACACGCTGAAATTACGTTTAGGGTTTATTTGGGCGAAACCGTTTTAGACCTTTTAGGGAATTATTTCGGCGAAACAGTTAGAGACATTTTAAAAGATGATTTTAGAAGAGGTTTTAGAAGAGGATTTGAGGGTGAAACTCTGTGGTCGTTATAATACATAAGTTGTATTTGAACAGTGTTGTGAGGTCCTCTACCCCAACCCCAAAGGGCCATCATACCCCACCCCAGCCCCGAAGGAAGCCCCCGGTCCTCAAAGGTCCCCCGGGCTCCCAAGGGGCCCCCGGACCCCCAAAGGCCCCTGAGCCCCCATTTTTAATAATTTTTTAAGGCGTTATTATATCTTTTAAGAACAAGTTATTTTGTTAATGTCCATCCTCAACCCATTTTACAAGTTGAAGTACCCATCCTTTTCACCCACAACTTTACTATACTGCTTTTTTGAATGCTCCAACACCAAGCAATACTTTTCAAAGGCACTTAGAACCAGTTCCTTTCCTAATGTCCCTCCTGCACCAATTTTACAAATCGAAGTACCCATCCTTTTTACACACAACTTTATTTTACAGCTTTGTGAATGCTCAAACACCTATCAATACTTTTCAAAAGGCATTTAAATACAATTTCTTTTCTTAATATCCTTCATAGACCCATTTTACAAGTTGAATTACCCATCCTTTTAACACAAAACTTTACATTAAAGCTTTTTGCATGCTCAACACCAAGCAATACTTTTAAAAAGGCATTTCATAACAATTTCTTGTCATAATGTCCTTCCTAAACCCATTTTACAAATTGAAGTACTCATCCTTTTCACCATAACTTTACTATACTTCTTTTTTGAAAGCTCCAACATCAAGCAATACTTCTCAAATGGCATTTCACAACAAGTTATTTTCTTAATGTCATTCCTAAACCCATTTTAAAAGTTGAAGTACCCATCCTTTTCACCCGCAACTATACTTTACAGCTCTTGAATGCCACAATACCAAGCAATACTTTTCCAAAGGGCATTTCAGAACAAGTTCTTTTCATAATGTCCCTCCTACACCCATTTTACTAGTTGAAGTTCCCATCCTTTTCACTCACAACTTTACTTTACAGCTTTTTGAATGCTCCAACACCAAGCAATAATTTTCAAATGCATTTCAGAACCAGTTCCTTTCTTAATGTCCCTCCTAAAGCCATTTTTACGTGTTGAAGTACCTATCCTTTTCACCACAACTTTACTTTACAACTTTTTTTCTTAATGTCCCTCCTAAACCCATTTTACAAGTTGAAGTATCCCATCCTTTTCACCCACAACTTTACTTTACAGCTTTTTGTATGCTCCAACACCAAGCAATACTTTTCAAAGACATTTCAGAACCAGTTATCTTCTTAATGTCATTCTTAAACCCATTTTACAAGTTGAAGTACTCATCCTTTTCACCATAACTTTACTATACTGCTTTTTTGAATGCTCCAACATCAAGAAATACTTCTCAAATGGCATTTCACAACAAGTTATTTTCTTAATGTCATTCCTAAACCCATTTTACAAGTTGAAGTACCCATCCTTTTCACCCGCAACTATACTTTACAGCTCTTGAATGCCCCAACACCAAGTAATACTTTTCAAAAAGGCATTTCACAACAAGTTCTTTTCATAATGTCCCTTCTACACCCATTTTACAAGTTGAAGTTCACATCCTTTTCACTCACAACTTTACTTTACAGCTTTTTGAATGCTCCAACACCAAGCAATACTTTTCAAATGCATTTCAGAACCAGTTCCTTTCTTAATGTCCCTCCTAAAACCATTTTTAAATGTTGAAGTACCTATCCTTTTCACCACAACTTTACTTTACATCCTTTTTTCTTAATGTCCCTCTTAAACCCATTTTACAAGTTGAAGTACCCATGTTTTTCACCCAGAACTATACTTCACAGCTTTTTGAATGCCCCAGTATCAAACAATACTTTTAAGAAGGCATTTCGGAATCAGTTCTTTTCTTAATATCCCTCCTAAACCCATTTTACAAGTTGAGGTAGCCATCCTTTTTCATCATAAATTTACTATACTACTTCATGAATACCCCAACATCAGGCACTACTTTTCAAAAGGCTTTTTTATATTTTTCAGAACAAGTTCTTTACGTAATTTTCTTCCTAAACCCATTTTACAAGTTGAAGTAGTTATCTTTTTCCCCATAACTTTACTATACTATCTTTTTGAATGACCCAACACCAAGCAATACTTTTCAAAGGGCATTTCACAACAATTCTTAATGTCCTTCCTAAACCCATTTTACAAATTGAAGTACCCATCCTTTTCACCCAAACTTTACTTTACAGCTTTTTTGAATGCTCCAACACCAAGCAATACTTTTCAAATGGCATTTCAGAACAAGTTCTTTTCTTAATGTCCCTCCTAAACCTATTTTACAAATTGAAGAACCCATCCTTTTCACCCACAACTTTACTATACTGCCTTTTTGAATGCTCCAACACCAAGCAATACTTCTCAAAGGGCATTTCAGAATAAGTTCTTTTCATAATGTCCTTCCTAAACCCATTTTACAAGTTGAAGTTCCCATCCTTTTCACCCACAACTTTACTTTACTGCTTCTTGAATGCCCCAACACCAAGCAATACTTTTCAAAATGCATTTCATAACAATTTCTGTTCTTAATTTACCTCCTGAGCCCATTTTACAATTTGAAGTACCCATCCTTTTCACACAAAATATTACTTTACAGCTTTTTGAATGCCCTAACACCAGGCAATACTTTTCAATTCATTTCACAACAACTTCTTTTCTTAATGTCCCTCCTAAACCCATTTTACAAGTTGAAGTACCCGTACTTTTCACCCACAACTTTACTATACTGCCTTTTTGAATACTCCAACACCAATTAATACTTTTCAAATGGCATTTCAGAACAAGTTATTTTCTTAATGTCCTTCCTAAACCCATTTTACAAGTTGAAGTTCCCATCCTTTTCACCCACAACTTTACTTTAGAGCTTTTTGAATGCTCCAACACCAAGCATTACCTTTCAAGTGCATTTCAGAACCAGTTTCTATCTTAATGTCCCTCCTAAACCGATTTTACAAGTTGAAGTACTCATCCTTTCCACCCACAACTTTACTTTAAAGCTTTTTGAATGCTCCAACACCAAGCAATACATTTCAAAAGACATTTCAGAACAAATTCTTTTCTTAATGTCCCTCCTAAACCCATTTTACAAGTTGAAGTAACCATCCTTTTCACCAAAAACTTTACTATACTGCTTTTTTGAATTCTCCAACACCAAGCAATACTTTTCAAAAGGGCATTTCCGAACAAGTTAGTTTCTTAATGACCTTCCTAAACCCATTTTACAAGTTGAAGTCCCCATCCTTTTCACCCCCAACTTCACTTTACAGCTTTTTGAATGCCCCAACACCAGGCAATACTTTTCAAAAGGTATTTCAGAACAATTTCTTTTCATAATATCCCTCCTAAACCCATTTTACAAATTGAAGTACCCATCCTTTTCACGCAAAACTTTACTTTACAGCCTTTTGAATGCGCCAACACCAAGCAATACCTTTCAAATGTGATTCAGAACAAGTTCTTTTCTTAAAGACCATCCTAAACCCATTTTACAAGTTAAAGTACCCATCCTTTTCACCCACAACTTTACAGCTTTTTGAATGCTCCAACACCAAGCAATACTTTTCAAAGGCATTTCAGAACAAGTTCTTTTCTTAGTGACCGTCGTAAACCCAATTTACAAGTTGAAGTACCCATCCTTTTCACCCAAAACTTTACTTTACAGCTTTTTGAATGCTCCAACACCAAGCAATACTTTTCAAAGAGTATTTCAGAACAAGTTCTTTTCTTAATGTCCTTCCTAAACCCATTTTACAAGTTGAAGCACCCATCCTTTACACCCACAACTTTACTTTACAGCTTTTTGAATGCCCCAACACCAAGCAATACTTTTCAAAAGGCATTTCACAACAAGTTCTTTTCTTAATGTCCCTCCTAAGCCCATTTTACAAGTTGAAGTACCCATCCTTTTCACCATAACTTTACTATACTGCTTTTTTGAATGCTCCAACACCAAGCAATACATCTCAAATGGCATTTCAGAACAAGTTATTTTCTTAATTTCCATCCTAAACCTATTTTACAAGTTTAAGTTCCCATCCTTTTCACCCGCAGCTATACTTTACAGCTCTTGAATGCCACAACACCAAGCAATACTTTTCAAAAGGCATTTCAGAACAAGGTCTTTTCTTAATGTCCCTCCTACACCCATTTTACACGTTGAAGTACCCATCCTTTTCACCCACAACTTTACTTTACAGCTTTTTGAATGACCCAACACCAAGCAATACTTTTCAACGAGCATTTCAGAACAAGTTCTTTTCTTAATGTCCTTCCTAAACCCATTTTACAAGTTGAAGTACCCATCCTTTACACCCACAACTTTACTTTACAGCTTTTTGAATGCCCCAACACCAAGCAATAGTTTTCAAAAGGCATTTCAGAACAAGTTCTTTTCTTAATGTCCCTCCTAAACCCATTTTACAAGTTGAGGTACCCATCCTTTTCACCCCATAACTTTTACTATACTAGCTTCTTTTGAATGACTCCAACACCAAGCAATACTTTCTCAAAGTGGCATTTCAGCAACAAGTTATTTTCTTAATGTCCTTCCTAAACCCATTTTAAAAGTTGAAGTACCCATCCTTTTCACCCACAACTTTACTTTACAGCTTTTTGAATGCTCACAACACCAAGCAATACTTTTCAAATGGCATTTCAGAACAAGTTCTTTTCTTAATGTCCCACCTAAACCTATTTTACAAATTGAAGAACCCATCCTTTTCACCCACAACTTTACTATACTGCCTTTTTGAATGCTCCAAAACCAAGCAATTCTTCTCAAAGGGCATTCCAGAACAAGTTCTTTTCATAATGTCCTTCCTAAACCCATTTTACAAATTGAAGTTCCCATCATTTTCACCCACAACTTTACTTTACTGCTTCTTGAATGCCCCAACACCAAGCAATACTTTTCAAAAGGCATTTCAGAACAATTTCTTTTCTTAATGTCCTTCCTGAACCCATTTTACAAGTTGAAGTACCCATTCTTTTCACCCACAACTTTACTATACTGCCTTTTTGAATGCTCCAACACCAATTAATACTTTTCAAATGGCATTTCAGAACAAGTTATTTTCTTAATGTCCTTCCTAAACCCATTTTACAAGTTGAAGTTCCCATCCTTTTCACCCACAACTTTACTTTACAGCTTTTTGAATGCCCCAACACCAAGCAATACTTTTCAAGTGCATTTCAGAACCAGTTCCTTTCTTAATGTCCCTCATAAGACCTTTTACAAGTTGAAGTACCCATCCTTTTCACCCACAACTTTACTTTACTGCTTTTTTGAATGCTCAAACACCAAGCAATACATTTCAAAAGTCATTTCAGAACAAGTTACTTTCTTAATGACCGTCCTAAACCCAATTTACAAATTGAAGTAACCATCTTTTTCACCAAAAACTTTACTATACTGCCTTTTTGAATTCTCCAAGACAAAGCAATACTTTTCAAAAAGGCGTTTCCGAAAAAGTTAGTTTATTAATGACCTTCCTAAACCCATTTTACAAGTTGAAGTCCCCATCCTTTTAACCCCCAACTTTACTTTACAGCTTTTTGAATGCCCCAACACCAGGCAATACTTTTCAAAAGGCATTTCAGAACAAGTTCTTTTCATAATATCCCTCCTAAACCCATTTTACAAATTGAAATACCCATCCTTTTCAAACAAAACTTTACTTTACAGCCTTTTGAATGCGCCAATACCAAGCAATACTTTTCAAAGGCATTTCAGAACAAGTTCTTTTCATAATGTCCATCCTAAACCCATTTTACAAGTTGAAGTACCCATTCTTTTCACCCAAAACTTTACTATACATCTTTTTGAAGGCTCCAACAACAGGCAATACTCTTCAAAGGCATTTCAGAACAAGTTCTTTTCTTAGTGACCGTCCTAAACCCATTTTACAAATTGAAGTACCCATCCTTTTCACCCAAAACTTTACTTTACAGCTTTTTGAATGCTCCAACACCAAGCAATACTTTTCAAAGAGCATTTCAGAACAAGTTCTTTTCTTAATGTCCTTCCTAAACCCATTTTACAAGTTGAAGCACCCATCCTTTACACCCACAACTTTACTATACTGCCTTTTTGAATGCTCCAACACCTAGCAATACTTTTCAAAAGGGCATTTCTGAACAAGTTATTTTCTTAATGTCCGTCCTAAACCCATTTTACAAGTTGAAGTCCCCATCCTTTTAACCCCCAACTTTACTTTACAGCTTTTTGAATGCTCCAACACCAAGCAATACTTTTCAACGAGCATTTCAGAACAAGTTCTTTTCTTAATTTCCTTCCTAAACCCATTTTACAAGTTGAAGTAACCATCCTTTTCACCCACAACTTTACTATACTGCCTTTTTGAATGCTCCAACACCAAGCAATACTTTTCAAAAAGGCATTTCTGAACAAGTTATTTTCTTAATGACCTTACTAAACCCATTTTACAAGTTGAAGTCCCCATCCTTTTCACCCCCAACTTCACTTTACAGCTTTTTGAATGCCTCAACACCAGGCAATACTTTTAAAAAGGCATTTCAGAACAAGTTCTTTTCATAATATCCCTCCTAAACCCATTTTACAAATTGAAGTACCCATCCTTTTCACGCAAAACTTTACTTTACAGCCTTTTGAATGCGCCAACACCAAGCAATACTTTTCAAAGGCATTTCAGATCAAGTTCTTTTCATAATGTCCATCCTAAACCCATTTTACAAGTTGAAGTACCCATCCTTTTCACCCACAACTTTACAGCTTTTTGAATGCTCCAACACCAAGCAGTAAATTTCAAAGGTATTTCAGAACAAGTTATTTTCTTAGAGACCCTAGTAAACGAAATTTAAAAATTGAAGTACCCATCCTACACACAAGTTAAATGTACCCTTCCCTTTCATTCAAAACTTTACTTTACAGCTCTTTGAATGCTTTAACATCAGAAAATACTTTTAAAAGAGCATTTCAGAACAATTTCTTTTCTTAATGTCCATCCTAAACCCATTTTACAAGTTGAAGCACCCATCCTTTTCACCCAAAACTTTACTATACTACCTTTTTTGAATGCTCCTACACCCGGCACTAGTTTTCAATAGGCATGTCCGTACAAGTTTCTTTCTCAAAGTCCCTCCTAAATCGATTTTACAAGTTCAAGTGCTCTTCATTTTCACCATAACTTTAATATATCGCTTTTTTGAATGCTCCTATCCCAATCAATACTTCTCAAGTGGCATTACAGATCAAGTTTTTTTCTTAATTTTCTTCCTAATCCCATTTTACAAGTTTAATTTACCATCCTTTTTACCCGCAACTATACTTCACAGCTCTTGAATGTCACAACACCAAGCAATACTTTTCAAAATACATTTCAGAACAAGGTCTTTTCTATAATGTCCCTCCTAAACCCATTTTACAAGTTGAAGTACCCATCCTTTTCACCCACAACTTTACTTTACAGCTTTTTGAATGCCCCAACACTTAGCAATACTTTTCAAAAGGCATTTCAGAACCAGTTCCTTTCTTAATGTCTCTCCTAAAACCATTTTACAAGTTGAAGTACCCATCCTTTTCACCACAACTTTACTTTACAACTTTTTTTTCTTAATGTCCCTCCTAAACCCATTTTACAAGTTGAACTACCCAACTTTTTCACCCAGAACTATACTTCACAGCTTTTTGAATGCCCCAACACCCTGCAATACTTTTCAAAAGGCATTTCAGAACAAGTTCTTTTCTTAATGTCCCTCCTAAACCCATTTTACAAGTTGAGGTACCCATCCTTTTCACCACAACTTTACTTTACAACTTTTGTGCACGCCACATTATCATGCAACTTTCCACTTCAGTTCAGATTTTTCTCAAAGAGATGAAAAAATTTAAAATACTGTTCCAAATTTTTCACAGAAGATAGAAAGTTCAAGTTATCTTCTGAATTTTATGAAAGAACACAGTCCAATTCTAATTTTTCCAAAGAAAAATGTCTTTGTGAAATTAAGAACTGAAGTGGAAGATTTTTATTTTCTTTGGAGAAATTAGAATTGAACTGTAAGTTCTTTAATAAGATTCAGAAGATAACTTGAACTTTCTATCTTCTATGAAAAATTTGGAACAGTATTTTAAATCTTTTTATCTTTTTGAGAAAAATCTGAACTGAAGTGGAATCTTGCATGATGACTAGAACTTGAACTTTTCTTCACTTCGTTGAGAAAATTAAAAATTGAAGTGGAAAGTTTTATCTTCCGGGAAAATATTCACAACTATGGTATAGCTTTTTCTATCTTGTACTGAAAAATTTCAAATAGAACCTTAAATTTCCTTGTGTCTTTGTGAAATTAAGAACTGAAGTGGAAGATTTTTATTTTCTTTGGAGAAATTAGAATTGGACTGTAAGTTCTTTAATAAAATTCAGAAGATAACTTGAACTTTCTATCTTCTCTGAAAAATTTGGAACAGTATTTTAAATTTTTTCATCTCTTTGAGAAAAATCTGAACTGAACTGGAAAGTTGCATGATATTGTGGCGGGCACAAAAGTTGTAAAGTAAAGTTGTGGTGAAAAGGATGGGTACCTCAACTTGTAAAATGGGTTTAGGAGGGACATTAAGAAAAGAACTTGTTCTGAAATGCCTTTTGAAAAGTATTGCTTGGGTTTGGGGCATTCGAAAAGCTGTGAAGCATAGTTCTGGATGAAAAAGTTGGGTAGTTCAACTTGTAAAATGGGTTTAGGAGGGACATAAGAAAAAAAAAGTTGTAAAGTTGTGGGTGAAAAGGATGGGTACTTCAACTTGTAAAATGGGTTTAGGAGGAACATTAAGAAAGGAAGTGGTTCTGAAATGGCTTTTGAAAAGTATTGCCAAGTGTTGGGGTATTCAAAAGCTGTAAAGTAAAGTTGTGGGTGAAAAGGATGGGTAATTCAACTTGTAAAATGGGTTTAGGAGGGACATTAAGAAAATACCTTGTTCTGAAATTCCGTTCGAAAAGTATTGCTTGGTTTTGTAAAGTTCAAGAGCAGTAAAATATAGCTGCGGGTGAAAAGGCTAGGAACTTCAACTTGTAAAATGGGTTTAGGAAGGACATTAAGAAAATAACTTGTTCTGAAATGGCATTTGAGAAGTATTACCTGGTGTTGGAGCATTCAAAAAAGCAGTATAGTTTAGTTATGGTGAAAAGGATGAGTACTTCAATTTGTAAAATGGGCTTAGGAGGGACATTAAGAAAAGAACTTGTTGTGAAATGCCTTTTGAAAAGTATTGCTAGGAGTTGGGGCATTCAAAAGCTGTAAAATAAAGTTGTGGGTGTAAAGTATGGGTACTTCAACTTGTAAAATGGGTTTAGAAAGGACATTAAGAAAAGTACTTTTTCTGAAATGCCCCTTGAAAAGTATTGCTTGGTGTTGGAGCATTCAAAAAGCTGTAAAGTAAAGTTTTGGGTGAAAAGGATGGGTACTTCAATTTGTATAATGGGTTTAGGACGGTCAATAAGAAAAGAACTTGTTCTGAAATGTCTTAGAAAAATATTGCTTGATATTGGAGCATTCAAAAAGCTGTAAAGTAAAGTTGTTGGTGAAAAGGATGGGTACTTCAACTTGTAAAATGGGTTTAGGATGGATATTATGAAAAGAACTTGTTCTGAAACGCCTTTGAAAAGTATTGCTTGGTGTTGGCCAATTCAAAAGGCTGTAAAGTAAAGTTGTGGGTGAAAAGGATGGGTACTTCAATTTGTAAAATGGGTTTAGGAGGAATATTAAGAAAAGAACTTGTTCGGAAATGCCATTTGAAAAGTATTGCTTGGGTGTTAGAGCATTCAAAAAAGCATTATAGTAAAGTTGTGTGTGATAAGGATGGCTGCCTCAAATTGTAAAATTAGTTTAGGATGAACATAAAGAAAGGATCTTGTTCTGAAATGCCTTTTGAAAAGTATTGCTGGGTGTTGGGGCATTCAAAAAAGCTGTAAAGTAAAGTTATGTGTAAAAAGGATGGATACTTCAATTTGTAAAATGGGTTTAGGAGGAACATTAAGAAAAGAACTTGTTGTGAAATGCATTGAAAAGTATTGGTTGGTGTTGGGGCATTCAAAAAGCTGTAAAGTAAAATTGTGGGTGAAAAGGATGGGTACTTCAACTTGTAAAAAGGGTTTAGGAAGGACATTAAGAAAAGAAATTGTTCTGAAATGCCTTTTGAAAAGTATTGCCTGGTGTTGGGGCATTCAAGAAGCAGTAAAGTAAAGTTGTGGGTGAAAAGGATGGGAACTTCAACTTGTAAAATGGGTTTGGGAAGGACTTTATGAAAAGAACTTGTTCTGAAATGCCCTTTGAAAAGTATTGCTTAGTGTTGGAGCATTCAAAAAGGCAGTATAATAAAGTTGTGGGTGAAAAGGATGGGTTCTTCAATTTGTAAAATAGGTTTAGGAGGGACATTAAGAAAAGAACTTGTTCTGAAATGCCATTTGGATAGTATTGCTTGGTGTTGGAGCATTCAAAAAAGCTGTAAAGTAAAGTTGGGGGTGAAAAGGATGGGTACTTCAATTTGTAAAATGGGTTTAGGAAGGACATTAAGAAAAGAAATTGTTGTGAAATGCCCTTTGAAAAGTATTGCTTGGTGTTGGGGCATTCAAAAAGGTAGTATAGTAAAGTTATGGGGAAAAAGATAACTACTTCAACTTGTAAAATGGGTTTAGGAAGAAAATTACGTAAAGAACTTGTTCTGAAAAGATATAATAAAGCATTTTGAAATTAATTGCCTGATGTTGGGGTAATCGAAAAGTAGTATATTAAAGTTCGTGGGAAAAGGATGGGTACATAAACTTATAAAATGTGTGTATGAGTTATATTAAAAAAAGAAATTATTATGAAATGTCTTATGAAAATTATTGTTTGATACTGGGGAATTAAAAAAGAATTGAGTCATAGTTTTGGGTGAAAATGATGGGTATTTCAACTTTTAAAATGGGTTTAGGAGGGACGTTAAGAAAAAAGGTTTTAAAGTAAAGTTGTGGTGAAAAGGATAGGTACTTCAACATGTAAAAATGGTTTTCGGAGGGACATTAAGAAAGGAACTGGTTCTGAAATGCATTTGAAAAGTATTGCTAGGTGAAAAACATGGGTACTTCAACTTGTAAAATGGGTTTAGGAGGGACATTAAGAAAAAAAGTTGTAAAGTAAAGTTGTGGTGAAAAGGATAGGTACTTCAACATGTAAAAATGGTTTTAGGAGGGACATTAAGAAAGGAACTGGTTCTGAAATGCATTTGAAAATTATTGCTTGGTGTTGGAGCATTCAAAAAGCTGTAAAGTAAAGTTGTGAGTGAAAAGGATGGGAACTTCAACTTGTAAAATGGGTGTAGAAGGGACATTATGAAAAGAACTTGTTCTGAAATGCCTTTTTGAAAAGTATTGCTTGGTGTTGTGGCATTCAAGAGCTGTAAAGTATAGTTGCGGGTGAAAAGGATGGGTACTTCAACTTTTAAAATGGGCTTAGGAATGACATTAAGAATATAACTGGTTGTGAAATGCCATTTGAGAAGTATTGCTTGATGTTGGAGCATTCAAAAAAGCAGTATAGTAAAGTTATGGTGAAAAGGATGAGTACTTCAATTTGTAAAATGTGTTTAGGAAGGACATTAAGAAAAGAAATTGTTCTGAAATGCCCTTTGAAAAATATTGCTTGGTGTTGGAGCATTCAAAAAGCTGTAAAGTAAAGTTGTGGGTGAAAAGGATGGGTACTTCAATTTGTAAAATGGGTTTAGGACGGTCACTAAGAAAAGAAATTGTTCTGAAATGCCTTTTGAAAAGTATTGGTTGGTGTTGGGCATTCAAAAAGCTGTAAAGTAAAGTTGTGTGTCAAAAGGAAGGGAACTTCAACTTGTAATATGGGTTTAGGATGAATATTATGAAAAGAACTTGTTCTGAAATGCCCTTTGAAAAGTATTGCTTGATGTTTGAGCATTCAAAAAGCTGTAAAGTAAAGTTGTGTGTGAAAAGGATGGGATACTTCAACTTGTAAAATGGTTTTAGGAGGGACACTATGAAAAGAACTTTTTGTGAAATGCCTTTTTGAAAAGTATTGCTTGGTTTTGTGGCATTAAAAAGCTGTAAAGCATAGTTGCGGGTGAAAAGGATGGGTACTTCAACTTGTAAAATGGGCTTAGGAAGGACATTAAGAAAAGAACTTGTTGTGAAATGTCATTTGAGAAGTATTGCTTGATGTTGGAGCATTCAAAAAAGCAGTATAGTAAAGTTATGGTGAAAAGGATGAGTACTTCAATTTGTAAAATGGGTTTAGGAAGGATATTAAGAAAAGAACTTGTTCTGAAATGCCTTTTGAAAAGTATTGCTTGGTGTTGGGCATTCAAAAAGCTGTAAAGTAAAGTTGTGTGTGAAAAGGATGGGTACTTCAACTTGTAAATGAGTTTAGGAAGGACATTAAGAAAAGAAATTGTACTGAAATGCCCTTTGAAAAGTATTGCTTGGTGTTAGAGCATTCAAAAATCTTTAAAGTAAAATTGTCTGTAAACGTGATGGGTACTTCAAATTTTAAAATTGGTTTAGGAAGGAAATTATGTAAAGAGCTTGTTCTGAAATGCCTTTGAAAAGTATTGCTAGGTGTTGGAGCATTCAAAAAAGCAGTATAGTAAAGTTGTGGGTGAAAAGGATGGGTACTTCAACTTGTAAAATGGGTTTAGGATGGAAATTAATAAAATAACTTTTTCTTAAAATATATAATAAAGCATTAAAAAATTATTAAAAATTGGGGGCTCTGGGGTCTTTGGGGGTCCGGGGGCCCTTTGGGCGCCCGGAGGACCTTTGAGGCCCGGGGGCTTCCTTCGGGGTTGGGGTGGGGTATAATGGCCCTTTGGGGTTGGGGTAGAGGACCTCACAACACTGTTCAAATACAACTTGTGTATTATAACGACCACAGAGTTTCACCCTCAAATCCTCTTCTAAAACCTCTTCTAAAATCATCTTTTAAAATGTCTCTAACTGTTTCGCCGGAATAATTCCCTAAAATGTCAAAAACGGTTTCGCCCAAATAACCCCTAAACGTAATTTCAGCGTGTTCCTTTTGTTTTTGGCATTCCTGCGCTGTCACACTTGAAATTACTAAGAAACCCTTTCCCGCGCTAATCACTTCATTTCTAAGATCTAAGCATTCGCCCAGAAACAATTCTCTTGGAAGAACTTCAAAGATACTAATGAACTTCCGGAAACGATTCTCTTTGGAAATACATCAAAGACATTAATAGACTTCGCATGGAAACAATTTCTCGGAAACGTGGGACTGACAGCACAGGTGTTCTCCAACATTGTCTATATTGATAGGTACCGTTAAACTAAATTGTAGATGGCAGCAGGGGTGAGTCGTGGGACCTCGTGATAGGTATCTACTATCGTAACTTGAAATTCTCCATTGTATAGAGAGAATAATCGGATTTCCAGAGTTCATATTATGGTTTATTTGTTCTTCATTTCGAATAGTACTAAAGCGTGTCTGTAGGCTATACTCACTTTTGACTCCTAAATCAAAATTCTTTTTTTTAATTGGCTTTTGTGTTTTCAGTAAAGCGCTAGTTTTCTGTAATCCTTTGTTTTCATTAAAGCTAATTAAGAAAAGAAAAAAAAAATTAAATTGGCTTTTGTGTTTTCAATAAAGCGCTAGTTTTTTAATCCTTTGTTAGTTTTCTAAATCCATTGCATGTTGAAAGATCCATTGTAATAGAAAAATCAGTAGCCACTTACAAAATTCTGCTTATTTTTTTAATGCTCTTGTACTATCAGAAATATGAAACATATTTATATGGAATCAGCTGAGTATTCCTGCTAAACGTCAAATTTGCATCAAAAAGTTTATTATCCATACTTAACAAAACACTTCATGTTTAGGCACTGAGAACAGAAATTTCGTATAGAACGAGTTAAGCATTCCAATATTGGAACTGACGTTGGTTTGGGTTTAACCTTTTAATAATTTTAATGATTTAATAAATTTAATTTAATGAAGTGCAGTGCAGGCAAGAGCAGGCAGAGCAGGCAGGCAGAGCAGGCATGAACTGCATACTAAGAAATAATTTCTAAGATTTTTATCGCGCATCGATTTCCTTGGCGTTCTAGAAGTAACTATTTTTCTAAAGAAGATTTTTGAGTTTTTCAAAATCTAAGCAAAATTTCTGTATATCTAACTTATTTAACTAAACATCCCCCCCCCCCTGCTGAACACCAACTTTTTCTTATATACAGGTGTGGAATAGCAATAAACAAATAAAATTGGAATGTAACCTGACAACTAACAAAATATGACGAAAAGAAAAAATACAAATAGGTTTTTAGTACTGATTTCTCTATAGGCTAGTTTTACAGACAGTTTTATCCTGTCTATTAAACAGTCAAAATAAGTAGCCCCTATCCCCCACCCTCTTTTTCCCCAGAGTCGTTCGATTAAACATTTGAGATAGCCGGACACGGAGCGTTGTTTACTGGCATTATTTAAATAACGATCGGAAATTAAAAATAAAGTACCTTGTCTTTTCAACTGAAATCAAGAAGCAACATTAATACTTAAATAAGCAGAAACTATTACGTATATGAGGAGAGTTGTCTCCTCCTCAATGCGCTCTTAAGGCAACTTTTTTTTAGAACTTCTAAAAAGGTTATTATTCTAATAAAACAAGAGTCATTCTTAAATAATTGGAATACAAAGTCAAACTTTAGCGCAACGATCGTGGTATTGAGGAGGGAGCAACCCCATTCATATGTAGAAGAGCTTCTGTTCGTTTTGAGGTTTTATGGTGCTCCGTCCTTTGAGTTTAAAAAACTTGTTTTTTCTAATTTTCATCCATCGCATTGACGTATTTTGTTATGAAGTTGAATATGGACGGCACAGTCTATCTCATGTAGAATTATGTACATATTATGGGATGGGTGATGTTGGGGCTATTGGAAGTGGAGGGGGAATTCCTGGTGCTGGACCCTCAAGCGAGCCCAGTTTGATGGCTCGCTATTTGATGGCACCCAGTTTGATCCTTATGATATTTGAATTTTCTTTACAGCTACAAAACTTTTTCGTCCTACCATCCAAACCGCTATCCAAAGACCATGCTTTCATTCCATCCATCAAAAGGACCCAGTGAAGAGCAGGTTGTCCCCAAGTGGCCTGGGATGGGGTTTTGCGAAGGATTGACAGGTAATTGGAGCCCCCCGTTTTATTTTTATTTTCGATAAATTGAAAATTCGGAAAAAAGCTGCAATAATAAAAAAAGGCTATTCTACCAGCAAAATCGACAGACCGGGAGAAGAGCCATTATGCTTGATTTATTTTGTCATGTTTATTTTGGATGGGCAAGGTCAGAGAAGGAGGGAAAATAGAAATTCCTAAAAACAGGAGATCCTTATTTCTTATTTTAATAATTGTTCGAAGTTTTTCTTGAGAAAGAGGAGGGGGCATCCCTGGCCGCAACCGGTGGAGCTCATTTAAAGATAAATACCTCCTTAAGTGAGTTAAATACCTCTAAAACAGATCTTAGCTAAGAAAGATCATTTTACGTACCCTTAATATTTCTTTTTAATAAAAACAAAGCCCGTCAGACTAACTGTTTCAAGCAATAAGCTGTAGGAAAATATGGATTTAACACAGCTGAAAGTGTTATAATGAGAATAAAGTTGATATAGCTAGGACACGTGCTGTGGATGAAAGATGGCAGACAGTCAAAAATTCTTCTTTTTAGCCAACCATCCAGGGCCAAACGGAATGCAAGTCGTCCCCAAATTAGGCGGGGAGGTCATAAGGAATGATTTAAGGGAAATTAGAAATTCTTGGGAGGGTATAAAGAGGGAGGCTTTAAATACGTTGGTATTTGATTTGTAACAAATTTGTTGCTCCCTTGGGTGTAAGTAGCTTATTCTCTAGGGGGGGGGGTCAGCAAATTCTGTGCAAATTATGAAGGGCGGGGGGCTGAAGTTATATTGGCAGTTAACAAAGCCTTACATTGCCAGCTAGTTCAAGTTCAATTATTTTATTAGTAACATATACATGTATATAAATGACATAGGCCCATAGGGAGACAAGCTCAAAAAACTAGGCCTAGACAAAAATACAATAAGAAATTACACTACAATACAAGGATAAACATGACGGCAAAGATACAATAATACAACAATAATATGAAAGTAGCACCCTTTGAATTTCCAATCGAATGAGCTGTTTTTGAAGTTTCTACAACAACGCCTTCTATAAAAACCTTATATGCCCCCAGAGCATAACTTAAAACCCTTGCCCCGAGGGTTGTAGGGGAGTGTCCTCCTCAAAAACATATTTTCTATCTGGAAATCAACTACCCTGAACAAAATGGCTATCTCAAAATTTTGATTGGATGTGTTTGGGGGAATGATGGGCGTGGGGGGGTGGGCTAGTTGCCCTCAAATCACTTTTGACTATTAAAAAGGGCACTAGCCCTTGGAATTTCCAATCTAATGAGCCTTTTTCGAAGTTTCTATGACAACGCCTTCTATAAAAACCTTATATGCCCCCAGGGCATAACTTAAAACCCTTGCCCCGAGGGTGGTGGGGGAGTGTCCTCCCCAAAAATATATATTCTATCTGGAAATCAACTACGCTGAACAAAATGGTTATCTCAAAATTTTGATTGGATGTGTTTGGAGGAATGGTGGGCGGGGGGGGGGCTAGTTGCCCTCCAATCACTTTTGATTATTAAAAAGGGCACTAGCCACTCCAATTTCCAATCGAATGAGCCCTTTTCTAACTTTCTACGACAACGTCTTCGATACGAAGCGCCCATGTATGGAGAAAAAAAAACAAAAAAAACAACACAT
Source organism: Artemia sp. Qi Xiang Cuo (assembly GCF_049724085.1). Classification (NCBI taxonomy): domain Eukaryota; kingdom Metazoa; phylum Arthropoda; class Branchiopoda; order Anostraca; family Artemiidae; genus Artemia; species Artemia sp. Qi Xiang Cuo. The sequence goes on from NC_142814.1 coordinate 51,799,625, forward strand.
TGTGCCCACATCGTTCTTCACTTAGGCAGCGCTAGCGCGCTGTCTATGATTTTCATAACATAAGTTGAATAGTTAGAACTAAAATCAGTTGTTCGGTAGCCCGGCCGAACCTCTTTGGTTTTCCTTAATGAACCGACTCCTCAATAATTATTGTATCGTTAATTAATTTGTGTTAAAGCTATATGTTCTTCTGCCAAACATTAATAAATAATTTTTTTTCCGATTAAAGAAAAGAGAGAAGTTGACTTTTAACGGACGGAAGTTTCTGCTTCCTAGTTTATGCATATTTTTGTTTTTTGAAAAACTGCTTCAAATACACTGGCTCTTGATGTTCTCTCATGGTTCTAGAATTATGAAAAAATAGGGCTTGACTGAAAACACAAAACAAGATAAGAAGCAGATTAATCCTTAACTAGCCCGCAGTTTTTAAAAGACAAATTTATAAAGTTTTCCATAGTGTTTTGCCAGCCATGGAATTCTCTAATAAACAATTTTATGTCTCAATACTTTAATAAACCTTAGTTTTCAGTAAAGTGCTAGTTTTCACCATGATAACTAAAGTTTGGTCTTCTAACACATCTTTTTGTGTCTTTAGTTTTATAGATGACGAGGAAACGTTCGATTCTGTTGATAGAAGAGCTTTAGCGATAGAAGAGCTTTAGCGAAGGTCTTATCCTTGTAAGGTATACCAGACAAATAGATTAAAGTGATTAGGTCTATATACGAGAATAACACTGCTGCGGTAATGGTAGGAAATGAAGTTAGCAGCTGGTTTCGTATTAAATCAGGAGTTGAGTGGGGTTGCGTTCTATCGCCGTTTACATGGGTGATTCTGATGGAATTTGTTTTTAGGAGCGCAGCAAAGGTATTGTGAGAGCAAGGAATCATAGAGGTAATTAAAAGCCTCCCAGACTCTAGGGATGATTATAAATTAAGTATCGGAGATGATAATGTTATTAAAATCAATAAACTGTCAAAGGTTTTGTGAGCTCAGGTTCCTTGAATGGGTTTGAAAATTAATGTCCATAAGACTAAGTCGCTAAGGTAGCTTCAGTTACCATGGTGGTATTATAAGTAAAGACAGTGGGAGCAGTGAAGATATTAGAAGTAAATAGCCAAGGCTTAGGTTTTTTTTTCACAGTTGAAAAATAGTTTGGAAGAATAGGGAGATAAGTCTGCAAACCAAGATTAGAATAAGGAAGGTACAGTGATGGCAGTGGTCAAATATGGTTCTGAAGCATGGGTGCTCCGAAAAATGGCTGAAGATTTTCTGGGTGTTTTCCAGAGAAGTTGTCTACGGATTGTTCTCAGTACATGGCTGACTGACCTCATTTCAAACAGTAGGCTGTACAAAAGTGTGATTCAGTCCTGCTTTCTAGTGCTATAATGAGAGAAAGGTTGAGATGACCAGGGCACGTTCTGTGGGTGAAGGATAACAGACTGCCGAAGATTGTCCTTTTCGGTATACCACCCAGGGCCAAACAGAAAGCAGGTCGTTCGTCCACAGTTGGGTTGGAGGGATGTAATAAAGAAAGATTTAAGGGAATTAGGAACTTCCTGTGAGGGTGTAAAGAGGGAGTCTGTGAAAATATTCGGATGGAGAAGGAGCGTGCTTAGTTGTGTTGGCCTCAGGCGGCTATATGCTACGTTGTGTTGTTAATAATAGTAGTCAAGGCCGTACCCAGGATTTTTTTTTCGGAGGGTTTTACTAAAAAAAAAATTCGGGGGGGGGGGGGAAGGTACACAAAAAACGCATACAAAGTTTGTTTATATCCATTTTTTTTACGTTTTTACGAGTCAGACAGAGATTTCGGCGGTGAGGGGGGGGGGGTCAAAACCCCCTAACCCCCTCTGTGTACTGCCTTGGTAGTAGTAGTAATCCACTTTGATCCTAAAGTCCCTAAAAAGCAGAATGTCCCCAAAAGTCACTATAATAGCTCTCAAGTCCCTAAAAGTTCTTTTTGCAAGATAAAGTCATGTGGATACTACAACTAAGGAGTCATTCTAGTGTGTTAGTGACCTTTATTGTCCTGAAGACTGCATCGGAGACTGAAGACTGTATTACCGGTGTTTCAGCATAAAATCTCAGCTTGCTCCCAATTGACTAATACATTCACAAGCTCCCTTTGACGCAGAACTCTTACCTACCTAATCCTTATATCCATTGTTGCAATTATAGCTGCAATTTAGAATAATATGATCATAGGCCCATAGTAAAGAAAAATTTGAAAAACGATTTGAATAAAATAATGCTGATGCGAACAAAAAGTAAGAATGCCAGAAGTTTTGAGAGGGCGGTAAGTTGCGTATTTAGAGTGAACTGGAGAACATAGTTTACGACACTAAGAATAATTGATAAACAGATATGGTCCTGGGTCATTTAACCAATTATGCTATAGATATATTATTCCTTGTTTAGTTTCCGATAATACCACAGGCTCAGAAAGCATGTGAAACTTTCTGTATTCAGTGTTTGTACAAAGGATTTCAAGAAATTTTAAACGATTTGAGAAACCGTAAATGGGTTTTGGGCACTGCGAAAAAAAGGGTGCAGCGGATTCTGGTCAACCCTCAGTAGAATCATCCTTATTACCGCTTAATATCCTATAACTAGCTCAAGGGAATTTTGGTAAAAGAGGTGTTGAAGGAACATGATCAGGCATATGAAACTAATTTTCAATTTACTTCCATGAATAAAAAATAATATAAATTAACGGATATTTTGCTCATGTACGTACTCTCAAAAATCATACACATTGACAGTATGGTTGCTCACGGAAAATTTTCCAGACAGAGAGAGAGAGAGGGGGGGGTTAAAAGAATAGTAGCTGTGGATGGGGACATGAGAAAAAATAGTTTAGGATACACATCATATATTTTCTCCGGAATGATTTTTTTTAACGCATTTGGAAGCCAAATTCCAAATAAAAAGACTAACTAATTTGACCTGCAAACTGAAACAAAACTCAGCAAAATTTTCCTGCAATAGTTATCAATCCGCTTAATCTCTGACATATTTAATCAATATACAGGAGTATGTGTTTATCCATTATGCTCAAAACCCAGGGTAAAAAAAATCCAGACTTAAACCGAAATTACAGAAAAATTCATTGTTTTCTAAGATTAAAACATGTGCAGACTTGTCTTTATGCATTTTCTTAAGCCTTTATTTTAAGCAATAGCTAGATCAATAGCTTTCAATGATCCTTAAAAGTCTTAATGTGAGGTATCTCTCCTAAACTATAAACTCTACAAGAACCTTCAGATAAATATGAAAAAGGACAGAGGGGGTGTTGGAATTTAGCTCTCATCTCATTTCAATTAGACTGAGCCAGAATAATTGAGGCGCGGCGTGATATCTTCATTCTTATTGTAGAAAAATGTTAATGAAATTTGTTTGAGTTAAAAAAAAAAAAACACCACACAAATAAAAACTGATTTACTTTATATTTCATAAAAGTATACAGAAGGAGTTATTAGTGCACATCAGCTACCCTGAAGCTGGGGCGAGGGGACATTTTCCAACAGGGGTGGGGGGGAGATACATCATAGGGTTAGTTTTAATTGGAAAGATCCCACATTAAGCCTCCTGATGAATAGAGAATTAATTTTGGTGAGGGGGTTTGGTGGTAGCTCGGAACTGGTGTATGATCCCTCTTGATTCACAGGAAAATTGCAGTGTATGCCCTTATCAGTCGCGTTTGGTGGTGGTGGTGGAGGGCAATAGTACCCCTCCCAATGCTACAATATTTCTCAGTGTAGTTTAAGATATTACCTTCACATGCCTTCCGGCACAGAGGGAAAAAGGCGAGGTAGGCCATCATTTGTCTCGCCATTGATTTTTTTGTTAGGGGTGCGGATGGCTATATGCTATTAGGAACTTCATTTTTTGCAATTTAATGTTTCAGTATATTTCTTTTTGCCTGTATATAGGCTACAATGTTCCAATGTATTTCAAAATATGTATGTAGTGTATTCGAGCATTAGAGAACCCTATTGTAGAGGTTTTGATGGCTTCAACCACTTAAAAGATCACAAGTCACACATATTCAATCCTAATGAATGATAGACACTTGTGCATTATATGCTACACACGAAAGAAGTCAAGTTCGGTCAAGGCTAATGAAGTAAAATAAAATAGGAAGAATATATAATAGTTTAGAAATAAATTTGGGCTATATATTTGCACATTAGGGGTGGGGGGTGGGGGGTGGGTATAACAGCATATATTAAATACATTACCTAACCTAGGTACCACCTCCCCCCCTAAACCCCAAAAAACAATCCTTTAAATATTGTAAGCTCGATAAGAAACCTCGCTTTTCAATCAATTTAGATAGCAAATACCCGTTTGACGGGTCTCCATATCTGGTTTGCTTTTACAGTCTATAGCGCTGTGCAGTATATAATGCATAAGTACCGAATAATAATACTCTTCTTCCACTCGAAATTTTCTAGTAAAAATATTATTAAGCTCTTATTCAACAAAACTACGGTTCATCTCCCATTTTTACAATAGATTCAGATTCTGTCCAAAATTTTTATTGCAATTCAACTTTTTAATTCTTGAACAGAAAAACTGAAAAAGTGGGAAGGGGAGCTACCAATCAACGTACAGCTATTGAATTAAACAATTAAACAAAGAAGTTCAAGAACACAAGGGGTTTAAAGGGTTTTTACTCCATATAATACCTTCTTTGGGCCTGAACAAGTTCCTTCAATAGGAAGTGACGAGCAACTTCAAAATTTAAAACGGACAGAAGAATATACCTTATACGAGGAGGGCTTTCCCCTTCTCATCTGCTCGCTCTTTACTCTTAAAGTTTAAATTCTTGTCAAAATTTTTAAAAAAAAATTTGCTGAAGCACAAGGGGCTTCGAATAGAAAAACGGACCTTAAAAAACAAAAACAAAAATCCAAAAAAAAACTAACAAACTTTTGCTTCATGAGCGAGGATTTAAGGAAAAGAAGACCCCCCTCGATAATGTATAATCTCAGTTTCTTTTCAAGCTTTAAGGTTTCTTCTTAAATACACTTTTGAAAATGGTGTAGTCTTCTGAACGCGATACTTTTTCTAACGCAGAGAAAACGGTCAATATTTAAACGCTAGATGTCTACCTTTTGATAAGTAGCAAGACATCGAGAATATTTTTTTAAAGGTAATGAAAATAAGTAAAAAAAGAGTATGAAATAAAGGCAATGAAAAAAGTTTATTATAAAGTATAATAATGCAATGGTATTTTTTACAATGAAAAGGTAAAATAGAAAGTAGTATACACAAAATAAATGTATATATGAAAATGAAAAAGAGGTAATTATGAAAAATCAATACTCCAACAAAAAGCTCCTGGAGTTCAGTTTGATTCAGCAATATCATGAATTTGGGCTCTCCTTCCTTTGGTTTCCTCATAAATACTTATATAGTCCCAATATCAAGGGAAGGCACGGTTCAACCTTCCCTCCCCGAGGGCGCCCATGATTAAAAGAGCAGATAGAATTTGAATAGGGATAAATCATGATAGGGGGGAGAGAGAAGTTCAGAGGGCAAGTTTGTGCTGGAAGAGGGAAAAAGGGTGGGAAGTATTTTGGAGGAGTGTGCTCGGGTTTAGTAGACGAAGTAGGATACTATTTATTAAGCATAACTTATGTACTGTTTCAGTTGCGAAAAGTCTCACCGTGCTATGAAAGAAGTGTAACTTCAAACAAGAAGATCATCGTCTGTAGAAGGAAGTCAGAAGTGGCAGTTGGATGTTACTTAGGAGAAAAGAAGAAACTCAGTGACACCCAATGTAACACCAATCCCGTAGGATAAAAGGTAGTAGAAATAGATCAGGAAAACTAATTTGTATTATTTCTGGGATAATCACAGAGGATCATTGGGTGTCTTAGATTTAATAGGGGGTTGATCTTTTTTGGAAACCTGATAGAAAGCTGAAGGAAAATTAAACGTGCTCGGCATGCAATTTGTCTGTTTTTGAAGAACTACTAACAGCTCACCCCAGTACTAAGCGCCTGAGTCCAATACAGCTGCGATCGCTCGTCCTCCTTCCCAATACAATTCAAAACCTCCCTATTTCAAACCTCCCAGGAAGTTCCTATTTCCCTTTAATCTTTTTTTTACGTCATCCTCCCACCTCAATCATGGACAACCTGCTTTCCATTTACCCCTAGACGGATGGCCAAAAGGGCAATCTTTTGCAATCTGTCATTCTTCAGCCACAGAACGTGCCTTAGCCATGTCAACCTTTCTCTCATTATAGGCCTAGAAGGGGGTTGGAACCACACTTTTCGAAGAGCCTACTGTTCATTCATTTTGCTATCATGTTCATCTAGGATGCTTAAATCATCATCATCGTTAGTTAAGTCTGGGGGACTTTTAATTCCCCATTTGATTATATGTTAAAAAAAAACTTTAGCGTAAAGAGCGAGGTATTGAAGAGGGGCAACCACCCTCATATAAGTAATAGTTTTTTTTAATTTTGAGTTTTAATGTTGAACCTAACTTTCAGTTGAAAAAACCTTTTTATATTTAATTTGTCATTGTTTTTTTTTAAACAGTGGTGGGAAATCCAGGTAGATATCCGATTCGTTTGTGGATGACCGAGACATGTATTCATATTAATTTTAACAATGAAAAAAAAATTCCAATTGAGATACTTTGACACTAAACTAAAAAACTGAGAAATTGAAACTGAAATGCAAGTCAGCCTTATCTTTTCTGCCCAAAGGCTTGCTTCTGCTGGAATGATTGAAACAATAGGTGGAACCTAGTAATGAATAGTCGACAATCCATAGTAAACAATAGTTGAAAAATGCATAAAAAAAACTGTCGAATGAAATTTTTTTCATTCGACAGTTTTTAACAAAAAAAAAACAAAAAAACAATTTTTAGCTGATTCAGGAAATGGTAACAATTTTTAATGTTAGTGTTAATAGTAAAATGTTAGTTTAATTTAAAATTTAATTTAATTAGTGTTAATTTAAAAAAACATAAATATGGATCTGTATCTCATTTTGATAATAAATATTTAATGTTTTTTAGGCAATGGGGACAAAAGAGACTGGTTCTAAAAACAGCCAAATTTCAATTCACTTTTAAAGCTGGATTTCAAGGAAATTTGATGCCAATTTTGAATGTTTCGTAGCTAACAGTAAGGTAATTGGTGTAGGTAATTCTCACATTTGTTTTTGAAAACTTTATTGAAGAGAACTGAAAGGGGTTCGAGTTTTTGGCCCTTGCACAATTGTTATACATCGGAGTTCCATTAGCTGAATTTTTCTATTTTGTTTAATAATAATAATAATAATTTTATTATAAGCCAAAAAACAGGCCATACAGAACAGTATTCTTAATCACACTCCACAAGAAAAATAACATTAATATCAAGTTTCACTCATTGATGTCGACGCTTCATTTACATATTTACATAACTGCCTGATTGACCTTTTTACAGTCGTTTTCAGGATACCCCGGCACAACATCTTAACACCCTCAAAAAATTTTTACCAAAAAATATAAAGTTGCTGGCACTCTGTGAGAATATGGGCGACATCCTCAATACCTAGGTTACATCTGGGGCAAGAGTAATCTACATTTGCATCTGGGGTCACCCTATTTCTTTCAAATACTCTTTTTCTATTTTTTAGTGGCAGGCAATTTGCTCGGATCTGAAACCAAGTCCTCAATGTCTCCCCCGGTAATCCTAGTTTAAAATAATATTCGAATCCAAATATCTCTTTTACTTGGTAATAAAAGTTAATTTTTTCTTTTTTTTTAAGTGCCTGGGTCCAATTTTGGACTTCGTGTTTTTTTATTCTTTATACAAAAATCCCAAAACACGACTCACCCTGATCTGAGGGACCTAGCCCCTCATTCCAAATATATGATAATCCTATTCCATCTAAAACATTTTTTATTTGATACGGTCACAATCTTTTACGTTTCGACCGTAGCATCTCCACATAAGCTGATTTTGCTAACCTATCTTCTGACAGACTTAGAACCTTTAGCCAGTACCGGATCATCTGTGCTAATCTACTCATTCTCAGCGAAAATATACCTAGGTCACCTTTTATTGCCTGATTGTGGGTCGTTACGTGAAGACCAATTAATCTCTCAAAGTGTTGCAGCTGAATTGACTCCAATTGTGGTGCCGGGTCATGCCCACGAAGTTCAGCTCCGTAATGGATAGTAGGCAAAATTTTAGAATTAAAAACATATTTATGCATTTTTAGATCTTTTATACTTGAAAGCCTTGAATTACGTAAAATGGCAGCTGAAACTGCTTTCCCTCTCTTAATCATCTGTTTTACATGCTCTTTCCATCCTCCTTTTGCTGAAAGTATTACTCCCAAATATTTAAAATTTTCGCTCTCTTTTACTTTTTCACCTTTATAATAAAATTCTACTTTTTGATTATCATTCTTCACGCGAATTCCTCTAAAAACCACAATCTCAGTCTTTTTAATATTCAACACTAGTTTCTTTCTATCTAAATATTCTTCTAATATACTCAATAAGATTTGGAGCTCCTCTGGTGACTTGCCTATCAACACCGCATCATCAGCAAAAAGCAACAGAGATAACGTCAGGCTCCCTAGTGACACCGTAGGGGCCTATACCTTTTTAAAATGGTCAAAAATATCATTTATATACAACATAAACAACCTAGGTAAAATACTATTACCCTGGTTTGCACCTTTTCTGATTTTTAATAGCGACGATAATTCCATCCCTAAAACTTTAACTGTACAAAATGTCTTTCTATACATACCAGCCAGTATCCTAACGAAAAGTCTTGCTAAGCCTATCTTTAACAGTTCTAAGCACAGGAAAATCCTGTCAATACTGTCCAAGGCCTTTTCTAGATCTAAAAATGCAACATACAACCTATTCTTCCCTTTTGCATATTTCTCTACAAGCGCCTGTAGGACTAAGAGCCTATCAATAGCATGATATCCATCTGGATACCCTGCCTGCTCCTCCTTCAAAGTCCTAGATTTTTATCACTCATGAGAAAATCTAGAATCTCCTACCCATTCTAATATTTTTCTAAGACTAGGTCCTAAAGGTATCGGTTGATAATAACTTGGATCCGCTGAGTCTCTTTTTTTACATAGCGGCAAAATCAAGGATTTTTTCCACAGTGATGGCCATTCTCCAGAAGTCGCAACTGAGTTGAAGATAGCCAAGAAGATGTGCATAGATGAAAGTTGGAGTTGTTTCAAGATCTTTTTTGGGACTCCATCGCTACCAGGTGTTGATCCACCTTCCATGGCGCTTATGCATTCTTCGATTCCTTCTTCCGATGCGGGTTTTATCAGATCATAATCGTGTTCTTTCAGTGGGAAACTGGTCTCATTCTCTGTATTCGATAATTCGTCACTAAACCAGCAGTCAAACGAATAGTCTTCCTGAACCGCGTCCTTGTAGTATGCAGGCCATGTTTTTGGGTCAGGTACTTTTGGCTGAGCTATGGAAGCCCCTTTTCTTATGTTTCTCCAGAAAGACCGCATATCACTCTTTTCATAAAACTGAATCAGCTTCTCCTTACCTTTTTTAATAGCTAGTCTCTCCTTCTGATTTAAAAGGCGTTTATACTCCCGGCGAACATTTTTAAGCCCTGTTACTAGTCGAGGCCTATTTTCCTCTTTTTCCTCTTCCCTCAAAATCTCTATTCCTTTAATCAATTCTAATTTTTTTATTCTACATTCCTCATCAAAAAATTCTATATCCTTACAACCTCCTTTATTTCCTAGAATTAGGCCTGCTATTTCGTTTAAAATCTCCGTGAACTCTTCTATCAATCTATCATGGTTATTTATCTTCTATAAATCACTTAACCTTATAGCTACATCATCCTCTGAAAACGCTTCACTTAATTTAACATTTTCCTCTGTAGACCATTCCCTAGGTATCTGACGTCTTACATTTTTATTTGAAATACGACTTTCACTTGAAATATCCCTCATTTGGGGAGCACTCCTTGATCTAATTTTTAAAAATACTGGTAGATGGTCTGATTCTGCTAGCTTAAGCACATCCACATTAAGGTAATTCGGATCCCAGTGAATATCCACCAAAACATAATCAATTAAACTTGCTTTAGCCCTAGATACGTAGGTAAACTCACCCCGATTTTTATCCTTTCCAAATCTTCCATTTCCAATCATCAAACCCGATTCTGCGCATAGTGTAAGCAACCTTCTACCCCATTGATTTATTCTTCTTTTTTCATCCCTGCTAGCTCTGGGAATTCTGTAGACGGCTGGGACTGCTGACGGAATACCTGGAATTAACACATCTTTTAATTCAACTTCATCACCAGTATAAGCATTAAAATCACCCATTAATATCAATCTATCATTTTCAAAATTAGCTCTTTTTTCATCTATTTCTTTTACCAACAAATTCCACGTATCTTCATTTCGATATGAGCTATTTTGAGGCGGAATATAAATCGATCCTATTACAATACACAGTCCATCCCAACATTCTAATCTAATCCAAATAACATTTTCTGATTTACTTTTCAGCTTTGTATAACTTTTGAAAGACTCATCTTTTATCAACACTACAATGCCTCCAAAATAACGATTGTTAGAAGCTAACTCTCGCGATACACTTTCCACATTAAAAGCTCTTACTTTTGGAGTTTCACTAGGGCAATGCCAGGTTTCAATTAATGCTACAAAGTCAAAGTTTGACAAATCACTTTCCACAGAACTTAACTTATTTTTTATACCCTGTACATTCCAAGATACAAACTTCAGGGCTTGAGTATGGCCTTGCCAATCCTATTGGGCTCCGTAATCACTCGGGGGAAAGCTAACCGGTAATAATCGTTTCCTTTATGCCTGTTAGTAACTCTCTACTGCCAAGGTTGATTTTTCTGTAGATGCCTGAACGGGCGTATGTTTTGTCTGTAAATTGATGGCCAATAGACTTCAGTAAACCGACTTGTCAATGGCTCCTCATTTCTTTGCCGTACATTCGTAGTGGTACGACTTTAAGTATTATCGACGGGGGTAATCTCGCTGCTTTTAGGACCTTTCCCTGTTGCTATTGTTTTCGGCAAGTTGCTGTTTCTTACGACTATCCTGTTCGTGTCACTTTCATTAGCAGAATAGTCCGTCTGATCTGAAGGGCACTTCTGTACTGAACTCCGGTTATTTTCATTCACATTGGCGGGATTTAAACCTCTGATGTCTGAGTTACTCTGTGCTGGATTAGGGGCCCTAATTGGGTGGCTTACCGTCATTTCTTTTATTTTTTGACATTCACGGTCGTATATGTACGTTTTACCTTCAATGATAAGCCTATCGCCTTTGAACCGCGCATTTTGACCTTTTACTAGGGCTTGGGACAGCACTGGCTTTTTTCTAGCCTCGAGTTGATACGTAGTGTAGTCCTGAGCAACCCCTACGCCATTCGGATTCAGTGTAAAACTTTTTCAGATAACTGAATTTCGTATTTCCAAGTCGTACCACTTATCTATTACAGGGCCTGATCTGCGGCAGAAAGCATCCTTTATGTCCCTCCAAGAAAGCTGTAGGTTCGGGGGTCACCAGCTAAGAAACTTGCAAATCTCATCCTTCAAACTCGACTGGGATGGACCAGTCACAGGGAAATTGTAAAACACGAGGTTATAACGCTTTATTTCTGCCTCCAATGAGTCAATTTTCAGTGTAGACTCCCTGAATTTGTTCCTCATTTCCGCTAGATCGTTTGAAATTTCTGATTTTGTTGTATCTAACTGTTTACTGAAACTATTCATTTTTGCCTCTATACCGGATAAGCTATTTGAGAGCTGTGGGATCAAATCCAGTTTGAAATTTATTTCACGCATAAACTGAGAAATAGCGTCGGGATCTGACGCATCCGGAAGTTGAGGTGGCTGAATCTGATTCCCCTCCATTTCTGCTTGCGTATTCAAGATAATTAAGATTGCCTACCTTATTCTCTGCCAGCAATATTCTCCGGCATTTATTATGATGATTGCAAAACTAGATAATTGAAGATCTTTAATGTATATTCATGAGATTAACCAACACGCATTTACTTTACTTTGAAAGTGTAGGCTACTTGGGGAGGGAGGGAGTTGAAAGTATTAGAGAAAGGTTGTCATTACCCATAGCCCATAATAATAAAGCTTTTCGGAAGGAGAAAAAAATGACAATAGTTTTAGGGTGAAAATGTTGATGTTTAGCTAAGAGTATCGGTTACATATGGCAGTGTATGGAAGCTTAAAGCAACTGGTAGAAAATCTTCGTACGGAGAATGCAGCGTTGAAACAAGAGAACACTGGCTTGAAATCTGCTCTTGTGGCAGTTAAAAACCAGGTTTTAAGAACTGAATTGTACGTTAAACGCAAGAATCTTCTTATCCATGGAATTCCTAACAAGGAAAATAAAAATATTGAAGAAACAGGTAATGATTTTTTATCAGAAATATCGGTACGGAAGTACAGGGATATTAAGTTCACTGTCATCTATATACTTAGAAGCAAGGATCAGATTTCCAGCAGACAAAACTTGCACCTGGCATTGGACCCTATTCTTGTATCTGTTCTAAATCTTCGACATAAGGACAATATTATGGTTTATGTTGGTAATCTAAGAAATACGGGGAAATCGTCAGTATTTACCTTCCATTCGAGCTGGTTAAACGTCGGAAAGAACTTTTGAGTACGGCTTATAATTTAAGAAATTGTAAAGTTGCCTCCGATAAAGTGTCTCATACCAAAGTGGGACTAGATTATGGCTAAAATCTAAAAAGACTTCTAGTTCTAACTGGATCAAGGTCGATGACGCATGCTACGACCCGCTTACCCTAGTTTTCCCCTCGGCCAATTCTGATATCGATTCTGACGCATGATTATTAGTGAGTGCTCGCTTCCGCTTAGTATATTATATCTTCAAAAAAATGTGCTGTTCGTTAATGTTATTTGTCTTTTTGTATTTTTCCCTTTTATTTGTGTTTCTTTACCCTCAGTATTTACACCTTCCTGTGCTATTTTACTTGTTATTTTTTTTTTCTTTTCAGAGACAAATAATCAAGTCCGTGTCATAGCCTTTTTAATTCGGATTAAGAGATTGACGTCACTGGTGTTCACACGACTCTCTGGCTCTCTGTTCATATGGCTCTCTGTCACCTGCATCGGTAAGTAATTATGGTGGAGACTAATTCTCTGTTGGGGATTAACGCTAACATAACACTAGGGAAATTAAATGATTATGAATGTGGGAGAGTTAATTTTAATAAAACTATAAATAATCCGGTTGGTAAAGCCCCCAATATGATTTTCTATGAAAATTTTGAGAACATTATTGATAGTGTGTTTGTGGAGGAGCTGAGATTTTGGGAATCCGGAGCTCGGTGAGGTGATGCATTTCCGGTTGTGCATCTAAACGTTCAGGGCCTAAATTCCTCGTTTGATGATATTCAATTATTATATAGGAATTCGTGCCCTGCAATTATCGGTATCTGTGAAACATTTCTGAGCGAGAAAAATCAGATACTTTTGGATATTCCTGGTTATATGTCGATATTTCTTAACCGCAAGACGGCCCAAAAAGGTGGACTTGGATTTTACATCCGAAATAATTTTCAGACTGTACTAAGACATGATTTATGTATAAATAATGAAAAGGTATTTGAGTCACTTTCTATAGAAGTCCCAATCAACGCTAAGGAAAAAGTAATAATAGGCGATGTATATCGTTCTCCAAGTGGGTCTATAACTCAATTTAAGGAAACATTAGAAGATGTTCTTGGAAAAGTTTTTGCTGAAAATCCGAAGTTGTATTGATGGGCGACTTTAACCTTGACCTTGCGGGACCGTCATCTAGACAGGCTTCTGATCTTTTGTCTTTACTGATATCGTATGGATTAGCTCCTTGTATAAACATACCGACAAGGATTTCTAACCAGACAGCAACATTAATTGACAATATTTTTTCATCACTACACTCCATTGAGAACGAAGTACTGCTTTCTGATACTTCCGACCATTTGCCAGTTGCAGCTTTGTTTCCAATCCTCCAAAATCTACAAAGATTAGTCCCCCAAGATACATCGAGATTCTGTTGCTCACCAGTGGAGCTGGATAAACTGAAAGAAGATCTGAGTACATCTTCATGGGACTTTTCATTACCAGAAAATATTAATTTGGGAATTATAACGATATATTTGGCCAGTTTTATGCACTGTTAAGGAAAAATTCACGGCTTATTGTCTAATAGCTCCTTTAAGGAATCCTTGATTAAAAAGATCAACACCCATAGCTCCCTGGCTAACATCGGGAGTCCTCAAGTCAATAAATAGGAAGCAGAACCTTTGGAAAGATTACAAAAACAGACCAAGCGGTGCTAAATTAGAAGCATTTAAGTTGTAAGTGGAACTTGAACTTGAACTTGAAGTGGAAAACTGGGCTAATGTCGACAAAAAAGGTGTTAACGCCATTCTAGGATTTTGCGACACTTCGCATTTTTCGAGTGTGATAATAAGAACAATTAATTTCATTAGTTCAATTGGTAAAATTAAGGTTACGATAACATGATATTATGTAATATAATATTTTGTAGACATGAATATATAATGAGTTGAAGGTAGTTGGCTTGAGGTTGTCTGTGCAGGAATAGGACTGTTGATAAAAAAATACCGTCAAGTGCTGAAAACCATGTAGTGATCAAGATGGGTCCAGGATTACAAAAAGCCTCAATCCAACTGGAGGTCCGAGGGACTTCTTGCTGTTTGGTTCTAAGCCGGCTTAAGCGCTTTGGTGTAGATCTGAGATGTGTTAATCCCTGTCCTGCACTGGGTCCCGGGATCAAAGCTTTACCTGAGGCCGAAATAATTTTAAGAACACGAGAATTGCTGCTTGGAATGTTACGACGTTAAAAAATAGCTATCTTGTCGAAATTTTTACTGACAAATTCAGACCCTTCGATCTTGACTTCAGAAACTCATCCCAGGATTAGGAAAAATGAAATTAGGTGATATAGAATTTATTTGCTCAGACAGGAAGGATGGTGTAAATAGAAAGGGAGTAGGGTGAACACTGAATAAGGAAGCTGCTAAGTCCTGTTTAGGCTGGGAAGGTATTAATAATGGAATATTAATCGCTTATTTCGTAACTAAAAAGTACAGAGTATTAGTCAATTGTAGTATATGCCCTTGTAGAACCGACTGACGGAGATATTACGGACTCAGATTAATTTTACTTGAAGTTACAGGTACAAATAGACAGGGTCTTAGATAGAAGTATGATTTTTTATTAGGAAATCCCAACACCACGGCTCGAAAAAATTATGATAGATGGTATCTTAGCCCATGTAAATTTAGTACAGGGAAAAAAAACAGAAATGACTGCAATTATTTAAAGCTTCCTAGGTATAACAACCCAGTTATAACCATGACAGAATTTGGTGATAAAATGACTCACAAGTTAACATAGTATTCACGTGATGGTAAGACAGCTAACCTTATTAATGATGAAACTGTAAGTTGAGGATTGACAGAATCACTACAAGATATTAGGGCATACAGGACTGCTGTTATTCATGCTAAAAGTAAGGATCGCCATCTAGTGGTGTCTAGGGTTAATTTAAAGCTGAAATTTCAGAAGTTTAACCACCTTCCAGGAGGTTATGACACTGGTAGACTCCAGGATGAAAATTTAAGAGAAAGTTTACTGGAACTGTTGAATACTAAACTGGAGAATTTAAAACTTGACAATGTAGAAGGTGGCTGGATTAATTTTAGGGAAAACCATTTGTGATGCTGCTGATGGTCTCTTAGGGAAGAAAGCTAGGAGCGTAGCTTGGAATATTCGTAAAAAAGCTCTGTTTTTAATAGAAAGGAGAAGGGGCTTGTATAAGAATTATCTGAGTGATAGATCATATGAAAACGAAAGGAATGTAAGGAAAGCGGAGAAAGCCTTAAAGTATGAACTAAGGATGGAGGCCATTGATAAAATTGCGGAGGGTGTGGAAGATGCAGTTGCACTCATAATGTTAACCTGGACTTGTCCCAGTTAAAGATAGGAACGGGGCCAGAATTAGTAAGGAAAGAGTCAAGGAAAGATGGACGGAACATTTTGAGAATGTGTTCAACCAGAATAGAGCCACAGGAAAAAATATCGAGGAAAATGAAAAAGTTTCCAACATCTTGGAAGTGAAGGAACATTTATTATGGGGGTACTAATTAGTCACTGTACTAAAAGGACTAGAAAACAAACGACCTCAGAGGGTGATGTGGTAAAGGATAATGGTGAATATGGGGTCTATGATGTTAAAAAGTGAGTTGTGGATGGTATGAATGGGATTTTTGATAAGCAGAAAGCACTGAGTGATTTTTGAAAAAACTAAACAAACCATGTACGGGAAAGGTAATAAGAATGAGTGTTTTTATTATATAACAATTAACCTGATATAGCTTAGCTTAGAGGATGTGTTACCAAATTTTCACTCTTAGGCTAGTAATTGAGAAGTCTCTGAGTCATCAAACACCTTTAGTCTTCAATTTTTCAGATTATGAGCAAGCTTACGATTCAGATGATAGAACAGCTATAGCGAAGGTCTTAATCTTGTATGGTATACTAGACAAAATATTAAAGATTAGTGCAATATACTAAAATAAAACTGCCACGGTTGCGGTTGGCAGGATTTTGTTCTATTCCCATATGGATCATTTTGATGAACTTTGTGTTAAGGAAAGGCAATAGGTGAACACGGAAACAAATGGGGAAGAAAAACTATGCTTGGATAAGTGGATAAAACATCAAAATATAAACTATGTTAACTGAGGTAGGTATTATGTTAAATAAAGGAGGTATGAATGCACATGAAAACTAACTGAGGTAAGAAGAAATTTGTCTGAATGTCTGGAAGATACAGGTAGATGGCATAGTAGTAAAATATTTTATTGATCTGTCTTCTTCTTTTTGTTGTTATTTGGATTAATATGGAGACGCTTTCGCATAATCTCATCACTGGAATCAAATTCAGGGCCCTGCAGTCTGTTGTTACACCTAGGTTTTATATTTGGGTCCTGTATTACCAATTTAAGGTCAAATCCACTGAGCCACTGCAGGATGTGTTGGTATAATTAAAATTGAGGGGGAATTAAAGACTGGAAAAGAGCAGCGCTAATCTAAAATCATTATAAAGACGCAGAATAAAGACGTTAAAGCTACTTTTAGGCTTCATTAGGGATATCACACCTCTGATCTATACACAAAAACTGTATTAAGTGAAATCGCCAATCTAGTTTTGCTTGCTAACCTAAGACTTGCACATACTGACCGTCATAGACATTTACCCGATAAACTCTCACTCGTTTTCACTCCTTGCTCCTCTGTTGATTCTGTTTCTATGATTTATTTATTGTGTTCGCTCACTTTCGTTTTTATATTACCGTCTTTATTTTCATCTTTTCTTTTCTATTTGCTTGCTCTGTCTCTTGGGTTGTTTGTTTGCTTTTTAATTTTTTTCTTCTTTGTTGTTTTTTCGGCTCACACAAGCTTCGCTTCAGAGTTAAAGCTAATTAACTGAAATTTTTTTTATTTGTAAATAGAAATAAAATGAAAACAAAAACGTGGCTGCAAACGTGTTAGTGATAAATAAAGAGTTAAAAAGAAAGGGGCAGAAAAATTTTGAGAATGTGCTAAACCCTTGTAAAGCTACTGTAAATGGTAAAGAAATGAATCAAATTACCTTGTGACACTTTCGAAGTGAAGGAATATTTGTTTTGTGAGGAATAATTAGAGTTGGCAAAACATGGATTAAAAATAATAAAGCCCCATGTGTTGTTAATGTGGTAAATGATTTTTTAAACATGAGGGTTCTGAAGTTTGACGATTACGAATAGGATTCATGGGAAAGAGGAATTCCCTAGCAATTTCAGGATAACTTCAACTAGACCAATCTATAAGGAAGGTAATCAGAGTGGGTATTGTAATTACACGGGGACCAACTTGGTTTCTGTAGGAATCAAACTACTTATCATAATGATGCATTTGGGTTTTAGAGAGGCCGTAGATACAGTTTTAAGAGAAGAATAATTTGGCTTTGGGTTGGGGAGAGGTTGTGTCAATTAAGTTTTTATTCTTAGATTATTGATTGAGAAGCTCTTGAGTCACAAAACCGATGATGTCTGATGTCCTAATTTCAAAACCCAGAAGTCCTGAGTTTTGTCAATTAGTGCAAGTGTTTTATTCTGCCGTTAAGACATAAAGCTCTCACTAAAGAAGTGATTGTCTAAAGCAAGGGTCCTATCCTTGCATGGGGTACTAGATAAATACATTGAAGTGGTTTGTGTTAGTTTAGTTGATAAAATTGTCGTGGTTAAAGGTAGGTAATGAGGCTAGTTGGGGGTTTTGCTGTAAAGTAAGCAAGGTTGCGTTTTATCCCGATGTTTATGGGTCATTTTGATAGTCTTTGTCCTAAAAAACGCAGCGAATGTAATGGGAAACTATGGGACGAAACGGGAAAGAGAAACTATCCTAGATGTAGTTTTTCTTGATGATTTTAGCTTCCTTTAAAAATTAAAGCAAAATGACTGATTTCTTGGTAGTTGGTTCAATCTCAAGAAGACTAAGTAACTTAGAATGGGAAAAAGTAAAGTTGAAGAGGTGATGTTGGGTAAGAAAAAGATAGCTTCGCTCATCTTGGACGCATTACTGGTATAGATGGTGGATGCTGCGTAAACGAAAGAAACGAATTATGATTTTATCAAACACTTCCCCTTGAAATAATTAAATACATTTTAAGATTAGGAAGAGAATACTTTGCACAGGAAAACTAATCTTGCAGGACGAGGAGTAACCAACAAAACTACAAATGAGCCTTCAACTGCTTGGTTTAGACTGAATCCCAACTAGCTGAAATATAAATTGTGTGGGGCATAGTCAGGGTGCAACTCGTTTTAGCTGGTAGACCTTTACTAAAACCACTTTTTAGCGGTGCTCTCGCTGCCCTGCTAATGCTGATTTTTCTATTTCTATGAGCTAGCTGTGACAATTTATTTAACATAAATTATGTACTTTTTCAGTTGCGAAAAGTCTCACCGTGTTATGATTGAAGTGTAACATCAAAAAAAGAAGAACATCGTCTATAGAAGTAATTCGCGAATGGCAGTTGGATGGTATTTAGGATAGAGGAAGAGCTCTAGGGATACCCAATGCAACACCAATCCGATATGGTGAAGCAGAATAAAAGGTAGTTGACATAAATGGAGACAACATATTTGTTTCATTGCTTGGATAATGGCTGAGGGATATTGATTGTCTTAAATGTAAAGTCTGTATAGAATAAAAATATACTACATATAAAATAAAATATTAAATATCTAATTTTGGATTTTTATTAGCGACTAGGGAGAGGCTACCAATTTTGGTGTGAAAAGTGTTCGCACTTGTAACTGCTAATCAACCTTAATCTAGGAATTATACTTTTTTCAGAGAAACATTAGTAGCGGTTAGATTTGCCTGTATTTGTAAGAAATATTCAATAAGAATCTCATGGAAAATCCGAAAATTATTTAAGTAATTTGATATTGCTAATTTAAACAATAAGAAAAAAGAATTTTATTAGACGAGAATTATGTGCTGGTAAATGTCGGATGCTGATTGCATGATGAATAAAATTACCTGGGTTCCTTTTTCTAAATTTTGCAGTAAAAGCATATGGTATACGTTAGTGCCACATGGCGTTCAAAAAAGAAAAGTTATTACCATTCTTTATGCAATTAAAGCTAGGATTAAATGTAGATTGTGGACCAGTAGAAAATAGTAAGGAAGTCAGAAAAGATCTTTGGGCTTTTATCCCTTAGTTAATTGACGCTATTTAATTCTAATGCCTATCTCTCTAACGGATGCCGTTAGAGCCACAAAAGCCGCCCATTAAAAATAGAATATAAATATTTTATAAAAAAAAAAAAATAAAATAAAACTAGCCGAATGGCTTGTATGAATTTGTCCTGGTTCTATGAATAATTAAAATAAAATATGTGTTGATTAAATTCCTGGTTATAATATTCATTTTCATTGAACGGTATAGAATTTAGCCTGATATATTACTGTAAAACTCATACCTATGACAAAATGTAATAGCTTGTTTGCGGTGTAATTAGTATTTTATAATAGATACCAAAATTGTGTACCTTATAGATCTTTTAAAATATTTAAATATTTTTTTTGACCATTTAGAAAGTATTAAAAAGATCATTTTTTCAGCCAAAACAAAAATCGCTGACAACGTTTTTTCCATCAAAGACTTTTTTTTTAAAGCAGTAAAACTGATTAGGTCCATTCAATAATACACCACACAAATTTGCTCTCTAGGCTGCTTAAAATTTTCGGCACTATTAGGCCTTCTTGGACCAGGGTCTATTCCCAGTGAAGTGGCAACGTACCACAAAAAGAAACTTCGTTAACTTTTGTTATCAGAGCAGGATATCTGCATCACCTCTGGAACAGGGGATCGGGTTGAAAATTTCAAGAGATGTTGGGGGGTCCAAGTGGACCTCAAGTTTCGACCTAAGGGGGGTTGCAGAGGTAAATAAAAATAAACCTGCATCCAAGTTCTCAAACTGGCATTTCTGAAGCATCTCTGGAATGACTTGTGGGAACTGAGCTAAAACTTTGGGAGTGTTTGGAGAAGAGGAGAACGCAAGGGAGCTTCAAATTTTGTGTTTAGAGAGAGGGGATGACTGGGCCGACATATACGAGTCTCCGATCCACACAAGTTTTGATTACGCACTGTTCGTCTGAACAAAATTCCTGGACACGGCCTGAACTGTGCTTTCTTTATTTTTGTATCCCATGAGTTTGATTCGGGACGGCCACTTCTGATATCCAATAGATTTTGGTAACTATTTTAGTGAAGGTATATAATATGTGCAGGAGAGTTGCTCCAGCATTTCTATTGAAGAAGGGGGGAAGGGGGGTCCATATCTGGATAGTCAAGGGGCATGGACTTTATAATAGTTTTTTTCCTCCTTTTTTTGGGGGGGGGGGGCAATTCCCCCCATGTTTTTTGGGGGGCCTTTTGGCGGGGGGCAAAAAAACACATACACAATTTATTAATATTTATTTTTGTTACGTTATTACGAGTCAGACAAACGTTTCGGGGGGGGGGGGTCAAACCCCCTAACCCCTTCCCATGGATACGGCCTTGCTAGTATACCAATTATGATATTGTACATTGGTCAAAACGGTATGGGAAACAGCAAGAGAGGGAGTGATATTTTTTGTATTATAATAACTGTGCCCAGAATTTGTGCCAAAGGGCAATAGTTGGAAAATTGAAGTGAAAACGTTGCCGCCCCCCCCCCCTAACCCTTTAAGTTGAATCAGGACCAACAGTCCGTACAGGCTAGATCTGAGCTATAAATTAAGTATCTTCGTTTCGCTTTTCATGCAAATCTGTTCTTAGAAGTCCTTATCTACGCTACCGCTACGTAGTTCAATCTCTCGGCCCTTAACTGAAAGGGATGATCTCTTATGAACTATCCGTCGGCAGGCTCGGCACAGGTTGCGGCACATTTCAGTACGGGGAGCTGAATCTCAATAATAGCGTAAATAGTTGGAAAATTGAAGTGAAAACGTTAGCAAACCCTTTTAAATCCTTTTTTGGAGAGAGGGGGGGAGTCCGAACACTGCTTACTGGCTGGATTTGAGCTGTAAGTTAAGTGCTTTGGTTTCGTTTTTCATGCAAGTCTTTTATTAGGAGTCGTTGTCTGCGCTACCGCTTCGTAGTTGGATCTCTCAGCCCTGAACTGAAAGGGAGGGTCTCATATGAACTGTTCTTCGGCTAGGGGGGGAATCTCTTCTTCTGCTTATTTAGTTGTTGAGGGTGGCATCACCAAAATTTAGAATTGCATGTCTTTCTCATTAGTGTATCCATGCCTATTTTATTCACGTAGCTAGGTTTTAAAAGAAAGAAAACTGAC
Source organism: Artemia sp. Qi Xiang Cuo (assembly GCF_049724085.1). Lineage (NCBI taxonomy): Eukaryota > Metazoa > Arthropoda > Branchiopoda > Anostraca > Artemiidae > Artemia > Artemia sp. Qi Xiang Cuo. Next base: position 51,821,580 of record NC_142814.1, read on the forward strand.
TGAAACTGTATATAGTTAGAACTTGAAAATTGTTTATATTAGTTTATTCAAAATAAGATCTTGGGTGTGATCCCTTAGTTAATTGACGCTATTTAATTCTAATGCCCCTCTTTCTCACGGATGGAAATCACAAAAGCCGCCTATCAAAACTAAAATATAAATCTCTAGTATAATGATTCGTGCAAATTTGCCCTTTCTCTCTCAGTCAGGAAAAAAATAAATTTGGTGAAAGAAATTTCGTTTTGCCGAAAGAAATTTCGTTTTCTGACAGAAATCTAAAGGGGAATTTAAAGGGCACTTAAGCTAAGTTTGTTACATTAATGAAGATTGTAAAATTTAATAACGTGCTTGCGTATTCATTAATAGTCGATCAGTTAGAACAGACTAATATAATTTAGCACTCACTTCAAAATTCTTATATATTAAATTTTTTTTCAGTGAGTAAAAAGAAGATTTGAGCAAATGCAAACGGTATGTATTTCGGAGTAAAAGCCACATCCTCATTAACCAAGGTTTATAAACCAAGGTGTCATTAACCAAGGCTAACATAAAAAACAGGCAAAAAAAGCACCGTCATTCTATCAAAACAATCAATAAAAATTAACAAATAATGGAAAGCCAAGTGGTTAGATCATCTTGATACTACCCATGTCTTTCCACAAGATGATGACGCAACGGGCGTCATCATCTTGTATATATTTACACATTAAGGGAGGAGTTAAAGTATAGCGTGTCTGCATGCGAAATGTGCTAGGTACAATTATTCTGCATATTATGAAGGAAGAATTGCTTTTTGACTTCAAACTGACCCCCTCCCCTCATGTGCAAATATACAGCTCAAATTATATATTTCCTATCTATTATGTTACTTGTATTTGCCTTGACTTACGCTAAGCTGAAAGAAACTAACGAAGAAAACGATTTGTTCTCAAGTTTTGCACTGCGTAAACTTGAGTGCGAGGTGTATAATACATACGTACGATAATTTCCTCCCCCTACGAAAAATAAACAAGCAAAACTCAAATAAATTCTCAAATTTTGAAATCCTTATTTTCCAAGGGGGTATTTTCCGTGGGGGTATTTTTCCGGCGGGGGGGGGGATAAACGCCGGCCATCCCAAAGGATACCCAAAAATAATGTCACTTACAACATTTTATAAGCTTACATACCTTAGTGTGAGGCACAACCTTTCACCAATACTAAGGTTTATTGGGCATATGTAAAGGTTTATTGGTGGTAACTTCAGGTGGTTCAGATAGATTGAAATGTGTTCTCCTATCGCATAATTTTGTATCCTCAAAATACACATTTTTTGGTTTGCTATCAAACAATTCTTCAACTTTATTTTTGCAATAAGATAGAGCATATTAGTAAAGATGGTGGGAGCAGTGATGATGTTAAAAGTAGAATAGCCGAGGCTCAGTGTGTTTTTTGAACTGAATTGAAAATATTTGACTGATCTTCGGTATTCAGCCAAGTAACAAAAAGCAAGAAAGACAGAATTCTAATGAGGGCTGTTAGTGTCATTTTCAATTAAAAAATAAAAATTAAAAGTTTTAAGAGAGAGACAAAAGGAGGGATATAATGCTAGAAAAAATATAATTAACATTAACATCAATATGGTATGTCTCCTTGTAGTTGGTATATTAAATATATATACTGAGTATTAGAAAAAGAGCAAATTGAATCCATCTAAAGGTCTTTGGGGTCACCAACTAGAAAAGGTCGCGCGTTGAAGCATAGTAATAACCAAAGGAGCGCTTGATTGCAACTGCTGGGTGAATGTACATTTCTTTTTACCATTTTGGTTGTGATATTATTAGAAAAAAGCAATTGAAATAATATTAACAGGACTGGGGAGTACTTACGGCCTGAGACTCAGCCAAAGGATTTCATCATTATCAGATAAACAAGGGCCTACAGTAATTTTGGGATAAAGGTTACTCTTAGTAAAACGCTACCACCTTTTTTCCAAAAGCGTGATCTTTTGGAGAAAAATTCAGTCGTTGATCAGATCTCAAGGTGAAAACATCTATCTAGATTGGATATATTAAATTTGAAGTCCGGTATGTTCTTAAATTAATTCAGTGACCGGAGTTAATTAAGAGATCATTTAAAGGATTAAGTCAGGAATAAATAACAATGGACTTTTGGTAAACTTGACCAAGATTCTTCATATTCCGTGAGGTTATAAACTGGATTGAACTTTGAATCTAATTGGATTGCGCAACAAGTGAAACTGACTGCAGTAAGAGATTAAGAAATATTATTAATCTTGAGCATTCAAAGAGTGTAGACGTAAAGTGATATAATATAATAAAACATTAATGTGACCCTAAATGGTGAGCAGGAGAGGGGCAGATCCTCCTGTCAGAATTAATAATTTCCCTTTTAATAATGCCTAAATATTATTGTCCTGAATGTAGAAATCCAGCAACCAGTGGGACAGTTCAGTGCACTAAATGCAGCCAATGGTGGCACCCCAAATGTGCAAAGATTACTCTTGGCTTAAGAGAGAAGTTAGAGAAATGGCTATGCTTAAACTGTTATTTTCCCACTTCCCCTTTGATTACAAGTAACGAAAAACTTTCTGGCAAAGTTACGCAAAAAGCAAGCCCTAGATCTGTTGCAAAAAACCCGCCTATAGTAACTCCCAGGTCCTCCAATCCCCAAGCACAGATAATAACTAGGCCCAGCATAAAACAGAAGACTCCCTGTGCCGATTGTGGAGAATATATACGAGAAAATTTCAGCGTTAAGAAACAAATGCTCTACCCTTGAGAATGAACTTTCAGCCCGTGATTCTGTTATCGATAAGATTGACGATGAAGTCAGGTCTGTTTATGAAAAGCTTGCGATTGGTAAGTTAGACATTTTAGTCGACGAAAAAAAACAACAATCGATTCTCTAAAGATGCAGATAAATCAGTCTCTAAACCGGTGTCCACTGGATCAAATCCCAAGCGGCCATGAACTTGGTACCCAGCCAGCCACCCAAAATACTCAACGCGAAATGAATGCGGTAAGTACGGCGTCAGTTAAATCGGATATGCCCCTTCCAAGTGCGGTGAATAATAATACTGACATAGCCGCAAGTGATGAGAATAATGTGATTCCGATTGACAAGTTACAGGAAGAGGACTTACATATCATTTTCGAGAAAATAATCAAGCCACAATGTAAAAGAGAGTGTTGGTTCTTTCGGAATGGTTTTTGCAAGAGGGGAGCTAGTTGTAAATTTGCTCATGAAAATAAAGTGACTCCGATAACAGTTCGACCTTGCCCTGAACAGCCCAAGTCAAAAGGGGTGTGTAAATTTTTCGAAGAAGGAACATGTAAATTTGGTATTCACTGCCGGTTCCTACATCCATGTTATAGTTTCCTTGCCAAGTCATGTAGTAGTACTGAATGTGTCCTTGATCATATAAAGATGTGCCCTCGTTTTAGATGCTTAGATGAAAATTGTAGACTAGCGCATTTTAACCGTACTGACCCAAACTCATCAAAAAAACACCCACTTTCGACGACGCAAACAGCAGAAAATCCAAAACAAACCCTCTTGGGGTCTAGAAAAGAAGGTCCACCTTCCTGGGGAATCCAGCATCCCTTTTCAGTACACCACCCCTCCTATGACACATCTCAGGAGCCTCTTCGCCCCCCGCCCTCCTTCTCCACCGCGCCAGTTTCATCAACACCCCATCAACAACCAGCCCCGGGCTTATTCTCTCCCCCCACCCCTTTACCCCTGTCCCTGCAGAAGGAAAATATGTTTGGTGACTTAAGTTTGAATAACCCTGTTGCTGCGCCAGTCGCGATAAGGGGCAATAAATTCCAAAATAAACATTTTTTCCAGGAGTTTCATGACAAACGGTACGTATTTCCTTATTTCCTTTACAGCAACGCCGAAAGTTTAAATCTAGAGAAATTTACTGAACTTCAGACTACAGCTCAAATGCTTGGCTCTTCCGTTATCTGTGTTTCCGAGGTCCACCAGCAACATCTTAATTTATTGAGGGCTCCTAACTTTTCTTCTTTTATTAAACTTCGGCCTGATGACCATCCTCTTGAGAAAAAAGGAGGAGGAACAATCACACTCGTGCACTAATATTTAAAACAACATATTTTAAATATACATTTACTTTAATATATGTGTTAATTTTTTGGGTACAGCGCCAAACATACGTGACTCCCTAGGCCGCTCTCTGCCATAGCAATGTGCGTTTTCTATTATTCACCAGGTCAGCCAGCTGCAGCAAGAAAAGCTTTTTGGGAGAAGCTGCAGGAATCGGCAGATTATGTCCAGAGAACTCACCCATATTTTGGAGTAGTAATGCTAAGAGATGCTAACGAACTCGATAGCAAATCGCTGGCCAGGTCACTTAACCTTAAAACTCTAGTCGATTTCCCAACAACTAAGGGGAATACATCTCTGGATGTAATCCTGTCAAATCTTTCGGAATATTACCAGAATCCCAGTAAACTAGCACCACTTGGTGGAAGTTATCATTATATGTTACAGTGAAACCCCTTGGAAAAAGTAAAAATTAAATATTCAGCAACCGAAGTTACTTCAAGACCGATCACTGATCATGGTCTGTTGCAATTCGGTGACTGAATAGCGGGATAATACTGGATCACGGTCTCTTCAGCTAAAGACTTGGATTCTCAAGTAGAGGAATTCCATAATAAGTTAAATTCAAAATTTCTCGAGTGCTTTCCCGAACGTAAGACTAAATTCTGTTCTAGTGATAAACCATACGTAAATTCAAAAATAAATCAACTGATAAAACATAAATTTCGCCTAATACGAACAGGTCAAATGAACCAAGCAAAAAAGTTGGCAAATAAAATGGAAAATCAAAAGGGCACAAGCAAATTACTATAAAAGTGAAGTTGACCATCTTTTGGAGACTAAACCGTCACAGTTTTTCAGTACAGTAAAAAGTCTGACTGGCAAAAGTTCTCAACCAGTTGACTTCATGAAGGATGAGCCTCTAGAGAAAACCGCGAATGATTTAAATGCCCATTTTGCTTCAATTGTGCAGTCTTACCCCCCTCTTCCACCCGAGGATCCTCCAGTAAAGTTAACTACTTCTTCAGATAATAATTTAATTGCTGATATTTCATCGGCAATTATAATCCGTAAACTCTCTTCGTTAAAAAGAACTTCCGTGGCCCCTTTTGACATTCCAGTTGCTCTTATTAAAGCATTTGCTAAAGAATTATAATTTCCCCTTCAGATAATTTTCAATAATATAACAAAAACAGGATATTTTTCACAGAAATGGAAGAACGGGTTTATTACTACAATTCCAAAGAAAGGAGCAGCTAATGATTTCTCCGGTGTCCGGCCGATCACAGTTACTTCAATTTTTAGCAGAATATATGAAAGTTTTGTTGCCGCATGGCTGAAAAAATATCTTTTGAAAGTAACTGATCGAAAGCAATTTAGTAACATCCCTAAGTGTTCGAAAGTTCATTACCTCTTTAATTTAATTGATTTAATTTTAAAACACCTGGATGAACCTGGAAAATGGATAAATTTAATTGCAATTGATTTCAAAAAAGCATTTGACCTTGTTGATCACAAAATCCTTTTAGAAAAAATGGCGGAAAAAAATATACCCAGCTTTATTATTAAAATTGTCAAGAGCTTCTTAACAAATAGAGAGCAAACTGTGAAGTATAAGGACCAATTTTCCACTTTTCTGCCAGTTTTTTGTGGAATCCCACAAGGAACGGTGATCGGGCCGCTGGGCTTCCTCCTCATGATAAATGAAATCGCTGCTAAGCTGGAGGACAGATGGAAATACGTTGACGACTTGTCCTTAACGGAAATCGTATCTAAGGATTCGAAGAGCAATGCTGCTGGTATCATTGACCAAGTTACCTCAGAGGCGGCTAAACTTAACATGGTCGTGAATAAAGACAAATGCTCGGTCACGACATTTTCTTTTCTTCAGAATACTCAACCGTCTTTCGAACTTCCTATCGCTTCCGAGCTAATAAGCCATAAGATAACTTAACTTGGAGTGGTGATTTCTTCCGATCTCTCATGGCGGGAGAATGCAAAGACAATTGTAAAAAAAAGCTAACGGCGTAATCCAAATGCTAAAAACACTGAAAAAATTTCGAGTTCCTAAGGATAAGCTGAAACTAATATTTCACACTTTCATCCGCCCCTTAGTTGAATATGCTTGTCCGGTTTGGCACTTTGCCCTTACCCAGGATGAAATTGATAAAATAGAACGAGTTCAGAAGAGATCACAGCAAATCATTTATGGCGGATCCCCTCTACCTTGCTCCTTTTACCTCAAGGAATTTAAACTTGAATCCCTTTCTTCCCGCCGAGGAAAATTATGCCAAATATTTGGCTCCACCCTCCTTCAACATCCCATCTACCGATCAGTCCGGTCCCCACCTTTTGTCCCTATAATATATCGTCCCCCCAGGGAAGGGGCTGAGACGGTCCTGAAACTAACCCCAGACCACCGTAACACCCTTCGTTATAGTAAAAGTTTTTTGCCAAGCTTTGTCAAATATTATAATGATCTCTAGTGTTTTTATTGTTTAGTTTATTTTTATGCTGACGAAATTTTACCAGATAATTTATTCTCAATGTCAAGTGTTTTTATCCTGACGAAGTTTTATTAGACAACTTTATTTTGTTAATTATTTATTTTGTTAATTTACTTTATTTTGTGACTAAGAGACATCATATTTGGGCTTTGCCCACGAGAGCTATGTCTTGTTTTTTAATTAAATGAATTTGAATTTGAATTCAGTCAAAGCATCCTTATTACCATAGTAATGAGCGCAAGGGAACTTTATGTTAAGGAATACAATAGGAGAACACAGAAACAAATGGGGAAGAAAAAACTAAAGTAACCCTGCCATAATTTTGGTATATTTACGCCTTTTGGGTTTCATCCTTGTCAGTTAAAGCATCCAAGTGTATGCTTGGATAAGTGGATAAAACATCAAAATATAAATTATGTTAACTGAGGTGGGTATTATGTTAAATAAAGGAGGTATGAATTCACATGAAAACTAAGTGAGGTAAGAAGAAATTTGTCTGAATGGGTGGAAGATATAGGTAGATGGCATAGTAGTAAAATATTGTATTGGTATGTCTTCTTCTTCTTCTTGTTGTTATTTGGATTAATATGGAGACGCTTTCGCATAATATCATTACTGGAATCAAATTCAGGGCTTTGCAGTGTGTTGCTACACCTAGGTTCGATCCCTGGATCCTGTATTACCAATCTAAGGTCAAGTCCACTACGCTACTACAGGATGTATTGGTATAATAAAAACTGAGAGGGAATAGTCCCCAATTAAAGAGTGGAAAAGAGCAGGTCTAATTAAAATTAAAAATAGGACAGAATAAAGACGTTAAAGCTAGTTCCTGGCTTCATCAGAGATACCGTACCTCCGATCTATACACTACTACTGGATTAACTGAATTTGCAAATCTAGTTTTGCTTGCTAACCTAAAACTTGCACACACATACCCGTCACAGACTTACCCGATAAGCTCTCACGCTTTCTCACTCCTTGTTCCTCTGTGAGTTTTGCTCCTCTGTTGATTCAGTTTTTATTATTTATTTATTGTGTTCGTTCCCTTTTGTTTTTATATTACCGTCTTTATTTTCAACTTTTCTTTTCTATTTACTTGCTGTGTCTCTGGGTTTGTTTGTTTGCTTTTTAATTTTTATTCTTTGTTTTGTTTTTCGGCTCAAACAAGCTATGCTTCAGAGTCAAAGCTAAGTAACTGATCTTGTTTTTTTTTTTTTTTTTTTTTTTTTTTTTTTTTTTTTTTTTTTTTTTTTAATAAATTGAAATAAATTGAAAACGAAAACGTGGCTGCAGTTAGTGATAAATAAAGAGTTAAAAAGAAAGGGGCAGAAAATTATGAGAATGTGCTAAACCCTTGTAAAGCTACTGTAAATGGTAAAGAAATGAATCAAATTACTTTGTGACACTTTTAAAGTGAAGGAATATTTGTTTTGTGAGGAAGAATTAGAGTTGGCAAAACATGGATTAAAAATAATAAAGCCCCGGTGGTGCTAATATGGTAAATGAGTTTTTTTTAATATGAACGATTACGAATATAATCCATGGAAAAGAGGAAGTTCCTCGCAATTTCAGTTGATAAAACTGTCGTGGTTAAAGGTAGGTAATGAGGCTAGTTGGGGGTTTTGCTGTAAAGTAAGCAAGGTTGCGTTTTATCCCTATATTTATGGGCCATTTTGATAGTCCTGTCCTAGAAAACGCGGCGAAGGCTTTGGGAGATTATGGGACGAAATGGAAAGAGAAACTAAAACCTACTCTTAGTTTGTACTGATGACTTTAGTATCTTAGAAAAATTGAAGCAAAATGACTGATTCCTTGGTAGTTGGTTCAATCTTAAGAAGATTAAGTCACTTAGACTGGGACAAAGTAACGTTGAAGAGGTGATAATGGGAAAGATAAAGATAGCTTCACTCACATTGGTAGGATTATTAATATAGATGGCGGATGCTGCATAAACGAAACAATGGAATTATGATTTTATTGAATACTTCCCCCTTGAAATAATTAACTACATTAAATACTTTGCAAAGCAAAATTATATAGCAGAACAAGGACTAACCAAAAAAGCTGCAAATGAGCATTCAACTGCTTAGGTTTAGGCTGTGAATCCCAACACGCTGAAATATAAATTGTGTGGGGCATTGTTAGCGTACAACTCGGTTTAGCTGGTAGACCTTTACTAAAACCACTATTTAGCGGTGCCCTCGCTGCCATGCTAATGTTGATTTTTGTATTTTCATGAGTTAATTCCGACAGTTTATTTAACATAAATTATGTACTTTTTCAGTTGCGGAAAGTCTCACCGTATGATGAAAGAAGTGCAGCTTGAAAAAAAGAAGAACAACGTCATGGGAAGTAAGTCAGAAATGGTAGTTGGATGTTATTTAGAAGCAAAGAAGAGAGTCAGTGACACCCAATGTAACACCAACCCTTTATGGTATAGTAGGATAAAAGGTAGTAGACATAGATCGAGACAATATATTTGTATCATTCATTGGATAACGGTTGAGGGATATTGGTTGTCTTTTATGTCAACTCTATATAGAATAAAAATAAACTACATGTAAATTAAAATATCAAATATTTAATATTTATTTTTATTAGTACCAGAGAACCCTACTCTGGCAGTTTCCAGCTCTTATCTGCAAAAATGAGGAATTTTTCTATTTTGCCAGAAGACAGATCACGGATGCGTGTCTAGAAGGAATTTGACAGGGGGGGGGATGGGTGCCCTTTACGTTTGTTGAAATTTCCATGGAGGAGTTTTCTGTGAGGGGGAGGGGTATATGTCATAGAGAGTGAGTCAGATTTACCGGCGTTATTTGAAAAATGAACAGAAATTATTCTATATATGAAGGGTTGCCCCCTCCTCAATACGTTGCTCTTTGCGCTAAAGTTTGACTGTTTGTCCGAATTGTTTAAGAGTGTCTTCTGAAACACGGGGGCCGTTCATTTAGAATAGGAAGCTTTCAAAAAGTGTTAACAGCCTTAGCGTAAAAAGCAAGGTGTCGAGGAGGGGGCAACCCTTCATATACGTAATAAATCTGCCAAAATTAATATGTAAATTTTGTTTTAATTTTTAATGTAGGGTGAGCCAAATTTGAACCTGTATTAGTTGAAAAACGTTCCGAAATCAAATAAAAAAAGAACAAGTAATCCCCAAAAATAATAAATCATCAATAAACTTTAGCATTAATCTTCTTGGATTAGAGCTAAATCTTTCCTACACATTATGGATAATTGTTTCTTGTTTTAGTTTTATTCTGTCGTTCCAGCTGTTTATTTCCAGCTTTTTCAACCATCTACCTTCTTTCAACTGCTTTTTCAGCCATATCTAGTGTAAATTTGAAGTTCTAGGGAGGAGCTGCCCCCCTTCCGTACGCCCATGGTATGTTAATCATGGTGTGATAATCTGTATGAGATAACCTATAATTGAAAATTCGTCGCTCTACATTGAGGGTTCTTCCACCATAAGGCCTCGCTAAATATGGCGTAAGGGGAAAGGCTTCAACACCAACAAATTGAAAAGGGTATTAGAAATCACTTTCTCTTAGATTTGGTAGTGGCTCTGGCAAATCAATCATACCTTCATTTAGGGCAGCTCCTATATGAGAAGATGAATATATCCCAAAGTCACTATCACTGCCATATCCTCCAATGTCAGCGTAAGTAACTTTATAATTGGCATCACATATGGCAAATAGTACAACAGAGAAATAGTTTTTATAATTGTAGTATTCAGACCCACTGTTCTTAGGTGCCTGTATCCTAACATGCTTCCCGTCCATAACTCCAAAGCAATTAGGAAAGTTCCATTTCTGGTAAAATTCATTGCTTATTGTCCTGAATTCATCCTTAGTTGGAAACTTCGGATACTCTGGTTCCAATATTTCTACTAGAGCCTGGCATGTATCTCTTATGATGGTGCTGCAGGTTGATTTTCTAACTCTGAAGGCAGCACTAAGTGTCCCAAAACTGCAACCCTCTGCTAAGTATCTGAAAATAAATGTAAAGAATTAGCTTTTCCATTCATAATGTAACAAAACTAAGCAGGTCAGGATATTTCAACCACCTAACAGGAAATAGGAATGCAGCCAAAGATGAGAAGCAAGAAAAAAGCTAGTGTTACATCTCTCCTTATAATTTATTTCAAACTTCTGTTTTTTATATTTTCATGGAACTCAGTAATAGAAAACATCACATTTCTTATGAAATACTTTCAGTGAGATTCGAGTTTTTCTAGTAAGAAATGATTTAACTTGAGCTCTATGGGATTGTTTTTTACTTTACTTAATTTAACAGGCTAATTTGAAGCAGGTTAACATTTTTTAAGTCATATCCTTTCTTATTTTGTCTTAAAGTATTGGATCTTAAAATTTATTGATTAAGCAGAAAACTCTAGATATGAGCTGGAGATTTGCTACACCATGTTTCTCTGAAATTGAAAATTGCAATTGAGATAGCTGATATTGCTGCATCAATAAACATGAGTTTTCCCAATAGCTATTGATTTTCATATTTTATTGACTCACTGGGCGATGAAAGACTTAAGAGCCAGCCTAATTAGAGTAAAGCTAAGACAGATAGTCTCTGTGAGAGGAACAGCTGGGACCAACTTTTCCAGAGTGGAATAAAAATTATTATAGTGTGTCAGTTGAGACAGTCTTTCAGGTCTTTGAGCCATTTTAAGGCAATTGTAGACCAAAAAATGATTTCAAAAGTTTATAACAAACTATGTCCACAAGACTTGTAGTTGAGTGGGCAACTGATATTGTTCTTATTATATGGGTTTTGCCAACTGAAAAAGCTGACTAGAATCACAAAGAGTTGACTCATGAACAACACTATCCACTGGACTTGTAGGTAAATGGTTAAGTGAGATGTTTTCAAAATGTCTTAGCTTTGCAGATTCAGAAAAGCCCAGCCGAATTACAGCTAAGATTGTTACGTTGACTGAAGACCTTAAATTAAAGTTGAAAATGTGTCAAAGAAGAAACGACAAACAAATCTGAAATATTTAGGCAGTGACTTTTAAATATGTCACTTACATAAAGCAATTACTTGCCACATATACAAAAGCACAAGCTAAAGAGTAAATCATTCCTTTGTACCTTGAATGCATTGTCAGCACAAATCCCTGCTGACATTAAATTGAAAACTTATAATCCATTTTCTGCCCAATCTTTATTCATCCACGCACATATTCTCAATGTTTACTGTATTTTATTAATTAAAAAAAACTTTCCAAAAAATAAGTTTTTCAAAGAAAAGTAAAGGTCATTTTAAACTTAAGCTCAGCAGATACAAATACCTTTTAAAATTCAAACTCAAGATGACCAGAAATTACCATCAAAGAATGAATTAAACCCAAAACGAACAGAAATTAAATAAAAAATTATAGCAAAAACATACAACAAGTAATAATATAAATGAATCAATAGATCTTAAAGCGAGTAATGCTTAGACTGAATATGAAAATCAAGCTTAAAACGAATAAAAATCATTTTCCTATTGAAGTATAAATGAAACTTAAAACGAACAGAAATTAAATAAACAATCAATGCAAGCAAACATACAATAGATATTAATGTAAGTTAATAAATAAATATTGAAACGAGTGAAACTTAAATTGAATATGCAAACCAAGCTTGAAACGAACAAAAATCACTATAAACAAGAGTTTGGGTATGACCTCCTTCTCTCACTGTAAAAGTCTAAAACCTACTGCGTCATTGGCGCTTTGCTGAAAACCAATTTTATGACAAATATTTTCTTTTTTACTTAATATTGAAAATAAAAATTAAATTATAGTAACATTTTGAACTGATGAGCTTTCAGAAATTAATATCATTATGCATCAAATATTCAGTTTAATTTATTAGCTCTTTTTAAAGTTGTTTAAGACGAACATAGTTTCACTACAAATAAGTGTTTGTATACTGCCTCCTTTCCTAACTGTAAATAAAAACCAAAAGCCTACTGCGTCATTTGCGCTTAACTGAAAACGAATTATATTATAAATATTTTCTTTTCCAGTTCTTACAGCATTGAAAATTAAAATACAATTACAGTGAAATAAATTCTTGAACTGATGGATCTTTCAAAAATTAATATCATTATGCATCAAATATTCAATTTGATGTTGATATAATTTCCAAGGCTGTTAAAAATGCATATAGTTTTCAGTAAAGCGCCAATGACGCAGTGGGTTTCAGACTTTTACAGTGAGAGAAGGAGGTCATACCCAAATTCTTGCTAGCGCAAAGCGTATTTTCTAGCGGAAAGCGCCGTAAAAATATGCGAAGTACCCTTAAACCGTGAATTTTCCTTTTGATTTGTCTCTCACACACATTGGCTAGGAAATAATTAATCTTAAAAGGTTGTTTTAAGCCGCGAGGCAACGACAATTTTTGACTAGGTGGCAAGAAGTGTCATTTCCCCGTGCATTTTTCTTCTTTCATACATTATTTCAGATGGCTTCCAAACATCAGGATGGGGAAAGGGGAAAGCATGGTCTGGAGGGGGATGTCCCCTGCCAAAGCAACTATGGACTCTGCTTAAACACTAATGAATTTGGGCTGACTGCGTAATTTGACGACGAAAATTATTTTATTTTAAAACGTCTAAAATAACTAGTATGCATTTCTGGGAAATTCGAGGAGATTCTGTATAAACATAAAAGCGCATTTTCGGAAAAAAGGAACGGGAAAATGGAAAAAAATAACCATAAAAAAAGGATGGTGATGTTGTGTGCACAGACAGTTTTTCTTTCCTTTATTGAAATGTTCTTTTTGGCTGAAAAATGCTGCAATAGTACTGAAAATAAACCAAAACTTATCATTTACAATTTTGTTTCTTCTTTAAGCTTTAGGTGTTCGAAAAACAGCTGTTTAAAAAAAATAACAGCCGTTTTCTGTTTTTAACAAATAAAAGAACAGAAACAGACTCAGGTCTTCTGTTTTTGGTTGACCTGTTCTGTTTCATTCAATCCCTGTTTATTTTTTTTCTGTTTCTTCAGAAAATCAGAACATTGCCCATGCTTACACAGGACTTTGAAGGGAACGTAAAAGGAAAGCATTTTGAGGTTCATACCTTTGCTCAATCCTGATTTATAGATTTGTCTATTTCTTAAATTTTGGAAAAAATCCTTGGCTGATAATCTTACTAAATTAAAATAATAGGAATTGCATTTTCAGGAACAAGAGCCAATGAGAAAGATACTAAAATTACTAAGGTTAAAGATTTCCCAAATTTAGATAAGTGTCATCTGTGCAATCTTTTGAGCCCCAGGAATAAGTGAAGGATACAAACAGTAGCTTGAGAACACCTCTTTGGGTTATATTTTAGGCCCTGGATTCATTCATTGAAGTTTTATTCACTAATTTGGCTTCTTCCCTAGATAAAAAGAAGGCCCTCAACTGGAGCTTACCTTTCTTGATTGGGTATCATTGCGCAATGAACACTAATGCCCTGGTCACATTGTAAAGGCCACAAAATTCTTGACTGACCAATCAGAATCTTGATTTAACGCATAATTTTTTTAAATTAGAAAAAAAATGAAAGCTTGGAACAGCAATTTTTCTATCTGTAACAGAATTCTGGCAGAAGTTGGCAAGACGTAGTATAAGTAGAGAACGGTTGGAAGTAAATTAGTGTTGCTACAAACTTTGGTACTTGTGTCTTATAGCCACCACACTCAAGTTCTGTCGAGAACTGAAGTTTGGTTAATGCTAATGAAATAAAACAAAATATGATGAGAATTTAATGACTTATCCACAAAATTATGAAAACTACAACAAAGAATTATGGAGGGGGGGTTGCCCAGATCGCATTATATTAAATGCGTAGCTTAACCTAACCTATACAATATATCAACTAACTATTTAATTAGGACATAGCTACAATGTAGTTACCTATTGAGCCGAAACTAATATTATTTGGCATAAAGACGATGAAAACAGGTTATTATCTCATGTTCGCGATACAAGATCTTGAGCATGGCTGCTATAGGAAAAAAGTACCCTAATTTCTTACAGTTTTACCTTTCTGCTGCTGAAACACAACTCTAGCGCCAAGATCAACAAAACCCCATGTCACTCATAAAGATTGAGTTTTTTTTTATTGATACATATAACTATAGTGTAACTCAAGCATAAAGTTAGTAACCCTATTAAACGAAAAGAAGCTTTGTTTTATAGTTTAGACAAAATGGTGCTTCCGCATTAGCCAGTACACACTCGAGAAGTTTGCTGATTGTAAGATCTAAGAAAACCCGTTTCATAGCCGCAAAGACAAATGACGGGTGACACAATTCATTGGACTAGTATAATTTGGGCTGTCTATTTGCACATTATGGGGTGGGGATGGGGTAAGTTTTATTTTAATCCTATTTTGGTAAATTTCATTAGCATTAACCTAACTTCACTTCTCGAGTGTGTGCTGGCTAATACGGAAGTACCAACAAAATATTCCTGACTAGAGACACAGTTTCCCATACTTGAATCTGAAATAGAAGCAAACCAAGTATTCAATTAAGTTTTTTTTTGCATAATTTAGTTTTAATTTACAAAAATTATAATTTTATTTGTTTTTTTTAATTCAACTTCATTTTTGAGTTAAGTTTGTATTTTTTTAATCAAAAACCAAAATCAGAAACCAAAATTCATTTCATGGGGTGAGTGAAATCTGAAATTCCGAAGTGAAATGTGTCTTCAACCAGAATTTAGCTTCAATCTGATAGAACTCCGAAATATTTAACACGAATTGCATTTTTTTTTTCAAATTTTGACCATGAATTTATCTTGGTTGAATGAGGAGTGAATTTGTTTTCTTTAGTTTACTGTTTTGTGTACGTAATTCCCCATTTACTATAAACCGAAATTTTGACTTAAAGCTTAGTTCAAATTCAAAATATCTGTAATTTCTTTTGCTGTTGTGGGCAATGGAGTATCCAATTTTTTTTCTTTATGGGAGGGGGGGGGGTATGAAAAATCTTTACAAACTGTAGCCTATCTGAATTTTTTCTATGTATTTTTGTCAATTTTTTTTCGGGGAAAACTTCGAGGGAGGAGGATACAACCCGAAATCCCCTCCCCTGGATATGGCCTTTGTTGTGGGTATGATATTCCAGGGTGTTATGCCACTATTGTTCAATGTTTAAATTTTTTTTTTAACACGATTATAAACTTTTGTTTAACGTTTTTTTGTTTTAATAAATTTCTTAATTTTGACCATAATTTGATGTTTGTTTTGTGCGAAATACATGAATGAGAAATTTTGTCGACAATAATTAGCATTTTTTTGTATTTCCCCATTTTGTCTTATCACTCCTACAAAAAAAGTAATATATTTTATTAGTTTAGGCTGAAATGCGTGTAATAGAAGAGTATGGGCATTAGTTCATTACCGG